>NW_026925650.1:0-217500 GCF_032062105.1 Saccostrea cuccullata
GGAATACTGCATTATCTTTGATTTTTTAGACCCTATCACAGCTTAATTCGGCCAGGTTTGTGAGAATATTTTCTTTCATGGCAAGAGAATGGGCGGGTCTTAGTACAATAGAGGGAGATGCGTGACCGAGAAGACCTTATATGGCTATTGTTATTATTTCGCACTTCCAATCCGAGGACAGAACAACAAAACATGCCGGTTTACTACGTGTACATTTTATCGCAGACACGTGATTTAGGTAAATTTACCTGTTGTTCTTTTCTACATTTCAAACTTTTCTACTGGTCAGCTAATGCTGTTTATACTTAAAAATACGCATGGATTTCAGCATTTACGGTTTTTAGGACAAGAAATTCATATGAAACTTGTATTCATCGATACTCAGGAATACGTGTAGACCTAGCGAATTGCTCACCAAACACGCTACAATACTTAAATGTATATCATGTACAGGTATTCCATCAATTGCTTGTAACTGTATAAATTTTACAGTGGTCTCGGAAATGGTACATTTGTAGATCCGCGTCTAATATGTGTCTCAAATGCATAAAAAATTATCGGAAAGCAGTAACATTCAAAACAAGTTTCCATTGTATTTTTGTGGTACTCATTCGTAACGAACTTCATTTAGCCGATTGGTCAATTAGAAAGTATCACCTGTGCCTCGATTAACATATGAATTCATTCTTGCGTCAGAAAATCTAGTTCCGTCGATCTGTTTATAATGGGAAAGGCCAACTAGATTTTTCAATTTTTTTAAAAATAGCATGTGAGCGCAGTTAGGTACAATTTTCTCCTTTCACATATAGGTAGATTTCAATAAAATGCAGTGACCACCCAAAGGAGAAAATTGTACCTATCTGCGCTCGTATATTTTAAGGGCTTCAAAGAGTGGGGCGGGATTAAAATGCAATGGGAATTGAATGTAAACATGATACCTCCACCCCAATAAAGGTTTATATCTTTGAAATCACGTTGCTATTTTTGTTTAAATTATCCGGTTCATAAGAGATTCTTTATCGGTCCTCTTCATCAAATACTGGACATCTCTCCAGTCCTTTCGTATATAGATTTGACAATTATATTTAAAAGTGTTGTAAAAAGTACGGAAACATTCCTTTTATTAATTCAAAAGATAAAATTCCCCCTCCCAATTCCGTTTCATAACAATACAGCATTATAACCACACCCTATTTTATAATAATTAACTTTATTCAGCCACTCACCCACCCCTTCTTTTATAACAATCAAATTCCCTACCCATGTAACCAATCCCTTTTTCACAACAATCGACTCCTCTATCCAACAACTTCCGTTTCATAACACTCAACTCTTTTCTACCAACCAACCCTCCCTGTAATAAATAATCAATTGATACCTCCAGCATTTCTTGACGTTCTCCTAGTAGTGTTTACACGGCTTTCATCACATCGTGAACTATAAGCTTCGTAGTCTGGTAATTACGTAGTTCTGTGACGGTCACCAGGTTCATTTCCAGAATCCCATGGGAGTTCCTCTTCGTCTTCTGTAGATCCGCCCACATCCTCTGCTTTCTGGATGAGAGACTGTATTTTGTGTTCAAATTTTGAACATTTTGTCTGATGAAGCCTTTCTTCCAGAGCTTAGAGAGCTTCAACAATCCTTCTGTTAATACTGCCTCTTAATCCTGATAATAAGTGATATATTGAGAGACAAATTCTTGTATTTTATGTTGCCTAAATGGGGATTTTTTTTTGTTTTACATGTTGTATAGATTATATAAATATGTGCATTAGTTTTGCTTTTTAGCTCACCTGAGCTGAAAGCTCAAGTGAGCTTTTCTGATCACATTTTGTCCGGCGTCCGTCTGTCTGTAAACTTTTCTCATTTTCGACTCCTTCTCAAGAACCGCTGGGCCAATTTCAATCAAACTTGCCACAAAGTATCCTTGGGTGAAGGGGATTCAAACTTGTTGAAATGAAAGGCCACGCCCTCATGAAATGAAAATTTGTTGGCATATTTTAAAAATCTCCTCAAGAACCACTGGACCAGGAAAGATGAAACTTCTGGGGAAACATCCTCAGGTAGTGTAGATTCAAGTTTGTTCAAATCATGACCCCCGGGGGCCAAAATGGCCGACCAAAATTTATAGAAATAAATAGGAAAATTCTTTAAAAATCTTCTTCTCAAGAATGACAAAGCCATAATTCATCATATTTATATAGAAGCATGCTCAGGTAGTGTAGATTCAAATTGTTCAAATCATGACCCCCGGGGGTAGGGCGGGGTCAAAATGGCCAACCAAAGTTTTACATTGAAATATATAGGAAAATTCTTTAAACATCTTCTCAAGAATGACAAAGCTATAATTCATCATATTTATATGGAAGCATGCTAAAGTAGTGTAGATTCAAATTTGTTCAAATCATGACCCCCAGGGGTAGGGCGGGGCCAAAATGGCCGACCAAAGTTTTACATAGAAATATATAGGAACATTCTTGAAAAATCATATTCTAAAAAATAGCAAATCCATACTTTTGGATTAAAACTCTACAAAAAAAACTATTTTCTACTTTTTCCTACCCTTAGTGCTCAGGTGAGAGATGTGGTCCATGGGCCTCTTGATTTAAATATCTTTTGCGTTTGAATTTTTTTTAATGATACAGGACTGAACAATTTAGGTATCAGCGCAGAACATTTTCCCCATTAATTTGTCAATAGACAGAAATTTGTATAGTAGATACATGTATCTTTTTAGAAACGAGAGCTTACTTGTTTTGTTTGTTCATTTTATTGCTTATCTTACTTTAAGATTAAGACTAGTTATGATAATTGTGCAAGTGGTGATCAACTTAAAAATGGCATTGGTTTAGACAAGCACCTACATAAAAATACATGTTTTTTTTAACATGCATTTAAAATTGGGCGGAAGCAACGAACGTTTTAGTAGTATTCCGTGACTATAGTCTATATTTAATCAACAAACCTTTTGATAGCTTGAGATATTCAATCTTGTCCAGGGCTTTCTTTAATTCCCCTTTATCGTCCAGATCAAATTTGGCAAATTGGTCTATAGCACGCTTGATAACTACCGGATCTTTTGACCGAAACTACCTACTTAGTTCAGCCCTCGCTTTTTTCTCTGACGCAGTCTGTCATGATACATGTACATGAAAATACGTTTTAAGTTGAATTGAATTTTTAACCGAAATATAAAACACAGAAAGAGAGAAATAAAACATACAATTATGTAATCTCCTTAGACAGTTAGAACTAATGCTCCATCATAAACCCATTTGATTTCAGTGAAGAAATACATGTAACTCGTAGGTTCGATGTTTTTTTTTCCATCTTGTGCTTCCAGCAAAAAATTAAAAATAACATTTTGAAATTCTTTGTCTTCTTTTTCTTTGTGTTAATCTGCAAGCCAAACTCCCCTTTCTGTGGTATCGCCAGCCCTATGCATTGTTGATTCCCAACCACCCTTTAACGATGACTATCCAATTTGTAATGAACCAGTTTACTTTGTACTTGCAAATATTTTGTCATTATAAACTTTATTTCCGTTTCACGTTTGCTATGAAAGCTTATAACACGTTCATGGTGTGTTTCACAGTGCGGTACGTCAATTTTATAAACCCCAGGACTAGGAAATCGAATGCTGAGTGTCAGCACTCTAAACTGCATCACGGAAGGCATTGGGTCAATGAAGATCCCTCAATACTCAACGGTTCTGTGTACCGAGCATAAGTTTAAATTGAGAGTCTTTCCCGTCTTTATTTTAGTGAAAAAATGTTGAATGAGACTTAAACAATCAACTTATCTATATTATTATAATCCAATGCAAATGGTACCTTTACGCAGGTATAAATATGTCAGGCTTTATGCGGATCATCAGATAAATCTCAACGAGTCGCGAGCCTTTTGCAGAGTTTCAATATCATGATCCGCGCCTGTCAACCTGACGATGCTTGCCTGGCTCTTTTCAAGTTACCGTTATAATGATAAATTTATTATATAAATTATAACTAGCTCAATCTAGAGATCAATTTTCCATCCTAAAACAAAGCATAATGACGCAAGAAAAATAACGTCATCACGTTTTGTCAGTTTCAGAGAGTGGTGATAAATTCAGAAAACCACAGTGTCTTCAAGAAAATGGGATCCAAACTTGGTAAAATTTTGGAAAGATGGGTATATAATAAATATTATTATAATCCAATGTAAATGGTACCTTTACGCAGGTATAAATAATTATATCTTTTTTAGAGAAAAATTATGGCACTTTTTTTTAATAAATCTCATCAAAGTCTTCAAGAGCCTTTTGCAGAGTTTCAATATCATTGGAACGGGCGTTCTCCTGTAATGCTTGCCTGGCTCTTTTTTTCCACCGGATTCTGCAAAAAATTATTACAGTAAACTCTGAACAGATTCTGCAGTATCTATTGAGAAATTGATATTTAAAGCCAATTACCTCGTAGGGCTTCCGTTTTTAGCTCACCTGAGCCGAAGGCTCAAGTGAGCTTTTCTGATCAAAATTTGTCCGTTGTCTGTCGTCGTTGTTGTCGTTGTTGTCGTCGTAAACTTTTCACAATATCATCTTCTTCTCAAGACCCACTGGGCCAATTTCAACCAAACTTAGTACAAAGTTTTTTGGGTGAAGGGGATTCAAGTTTGTTCAAATGAAGGGTCAGCCCCTTTTCCAAGGGGAAATAATTATGAATGAGAGAAAAATTAATGGCATTTTTAAAAAATCTTCTTCTCAAGAACCACTGGGCCAGGAAAGATGAAACTCATGTGGAATCATCCTCAGGTAGTGTAGATTCAAGTTGCAGGCATTCACAAATGGACCACCAGAATCTTTGTCCTTTATGTTAATTTGGAGAGCATATTCTCCTTTTTCAGGCAAATCCACGTTATGGAGGCTGGGGGCAACAATTTAATCACAAATTAACCACCAGATTTAGATAAGATATTTTAAGCTGTCAACTCTCATTTGGCAAAGAAAAATTTCAAAAATTTTAGTTTTAAAATTTTATCATTTTCTATATCTTCATATGGAACTCTTTTTCTAAAGGAGATCAATTTAGTCTAAAAAAAATGGCCACAACCCCCAGCCTCTTTAATGTCCAGCTCCTGACATTTTATTTCATTGAAGAAGGATATGGAGATAACGAAAAGTATTCAATCTCAAAGTCCATAAAACAATACAAAATAAGAGCAGAGCAAACACGGGCCCCCGAAACCTCAGAGGTAGGATCAGGTGTCATGGAGGAGTGAGCATCCCCTGCCGACCGGTCAAACCCGCCGTGTGCTTCGTCATAATCAGGAAATAACGGAAAAAATCCGTCGTCAATTCAGTGTATAATTAATGGACTAACAATTGGTATGATAAATATCAGTCAGCATTTGACTCAATTATAAATTGTATTCGCTGACAAGGTCATTGTATCGACCGTAGAACTTAAGAAATGATGACTTTGAACGAGACTGCTAATATTCTTGTTTCGTCAACTTGCTTGTCAATATTATCATATCTCAAGATTGTTTGAACTAAAACGTTCTTAGTAACGTAAAATGTAATGTTGAAATTCTTTGTCTGTTTGATATTGATGAGGCCTGTTTTGTGACATTCTGCTTTTAGACCCACCTCTTCTGTTTGGGAGTTTGGACCAAATCCAGACTCTGGATTACAAGGGAAAGGTTTCACATAGTTTATATCCTCTATACATTAAAGTCTAAATTCACAAAGAAGCGAACGGTCACCAAAGATTTCCATCTTATATATGCCTTCACTGGGAAACCGAATGCGAAATCACATTGCGTTACCTTCATTGAATATAGCCACGTATCGTTCTAGTTGTATTTCAGTTGAAAGAATTGTCTTCGATTCTTCATGGTTGAAATATAGCTTGTATACGTAAGAACTTTCTTCCTTGCCCACTTTTTGTATTGTTTGGTGAATGGTTTCGCAAGAAGTTGTCATTTTTTGTCTAAAAGGATAACTATTGTAAATAATTTTTTCTGCATCCGTCAGGAAATAATAATCATCAATTGAGCTGATTGTTTGGCCCACGGACTGTTCTTCTTTCTCTCTGGTACCTTCACCTAAATAATAAATCCATTGATAATGTAATTAACTAATTATTGATGTAACGTGTGATTAGGTTTGTCAGTTCATCTTCAATTATATTTCGTACCTTGTGTTTCTACCATTGTCCATGTACCCTTAGAGTGACCAACCACTGCTGAGAAAGCCCAAAGTGGAAACACAAAGCGGCACCCTCCGGCTGCATACACTGCTATCCATGAGTTGTTCAGATAGTCAACATCTCTGTCCCCTACCTCGTAGGATATACTCTTCCCAAGTCCTCGTATACGTATGCATGGGATTTTAGCTGCCCTTGGAGATCAAAGTTTATTAATTCAAACCTTCAATTTCATTCACATGTATGTCTTAAGATTTCTCTTTCAAATTATGTGCTCTGATTAAACTCACCTGCAAAGGCTTATAAATAAGAAATTGTATGAGAGCCTTCTTTGTGCAATTTGTTGTAAAATAATTTGGGGCGAAATGGCATCTTGGTTTCTGATGTCATTTTTCGGTTTCATTCTCTTTGACCCGTTTAAACCGATCCAGGTGAAGACTGCATGCACCTTTTGCACTTTGTTTGTTAGTCCATGATTCAAAGCATGCGCTAAATCATCCATGGTTTGATAATCTTCAACTTTAATCTAAAATAAGATATTTTATATCTTAACTATAAACACCTACATGTATATGAAAATTATGAATACATGCCTATAAAGAATTAATTCAAATGCTATTATTATAATATTACAATGCTTTACTCTTCATTTTGAAATTAAAACAAGAAAAACGTTATATAATAATAAATATAATTTCTACAATGCATTTGTCAGGTGAATTGATGACCTTTTCACATTTTGAACTTTAAAATTGGCTTACTATATTTATGAAAAATGCAGAGTGTGCAATGTTCTATAGTATTTTTATCTAAAATATGCAAATTACCCCCCAGAACCTTTAAATTGCCTTTGAAAATTGAATAAAACATGCAGTATCAGTTATAAATGGGTTAAAATAATCTTATATTATTTTAGTAAAGTAGGATTTAACACAGCCAACTACCCTTTTGACTACTAGTAATTTAGCATATTTAACTCCTTCACGTCGTTCGCCATAGTCCATCAGTCAAACGTTGTCTGTTGTTTTATTTATGTGTAATACATTGTTACCTGTTTGGTTCTATCATCTGCAGAATTTTTATCTTGTTCTGTAAATATATATTTTTTTCTTCTTGGGGCTCGTCATTGGTGGAGGGTATCCAGGTATAATGTCCTCTAAATCATCCTAGAAACATCCTAGAAAACATAAAAATGGGGTTAGAGAACATGAGTACATTAATTAATACATTTCTGTAAGTGTAAAATAATCGAGATTTTGTTGTTGTTGATTTATTCGTGAGGTTAAGAGAAAGGTCCTTGAAACATTTGACTATTATGCAAATTTCGGACAACATTTCACAAATGGTGAGCATAAATACATGTAGTCATTGTATTCTTGATCATTTCTGATACATATGCTTTGTTTTGCTTTGACTGCTTGAATGCATACATATGATACAGATAATTTTGAAAGATAAAACACTAGTAAGAATGATAAAATCATTGACAACTTGGTTTAATTATATATTATTCCTTAATTGATAAAGATAGATAATACTTAGTATTATTAATTGCATAACTTTTGCAAAAACATACAGTGAAAACTGTCTCATCCATGTGCAATCAATAACACATTGAATTTAGGCGTTAAATTTCTTTCCCATTTTACTATTTTCCATGATCCGTGTTCTCGACACCCGTCTATTCCGACACAAAATTCGTCCCCCAGTCCATGGATTAAACAGGTTTCACTGTACAAGTTGATAAAGGATAATACCGAAATAGTTGCTGGTTCTCTTAAATAATCCTCCTCCTCTTCTTTGTTTAGTTCATCATCTTCATCTTTTTTAGGCTCCTCGGGACTCTCCTCTCGTTTGACATCAGGATGATCGCCATGGTCATCGTTGGTTTTTGTTGATTTTGATCCCCCGGAACCCATATGGCTAAATCATTCATTTGAGTAAATCGTTATTTTAAGAATCAAGTTTTCCAAGTACCGAATTTTCAAAACTAAATGAAAGGAAGGGGGATTATTTACTTGTCAGGAACTGATAAAATTTTTCTTATTTTCATCATTCACTTCCTTATCATTTGGTTCTTGTTTACTTTAAATGAAAATGGTCTAACTATCCAGAAAAGGAGTTTCTACATATGCCTTGACATGCAGAACATTTTCATTTAAGATGAAACATGTGGAATTAACGAGCAGTATTCAAGCTCGTAAGTCCATTAAACAATACAAAATTTGAGCAGAGCAAACACATACCTCCAAAAACATTAGAGATGTGATCAGGTGCCATCAAATTTCCTTACCTCTAGTTTTTATTGCCGAAGTATCTGTTTCAAGTTTTCCAGTCTTGTGCCGATAGAACTCATGAAAGACGGAAGTCCAGCGAATACCACATTCAACCAGTGCTTGAATCAGATAACTCAAAACATGGAATTGATATAAACAAGTATGAGGGATAATATTGAATGAATGATTAAGGAGTATTATTTAAATGTGCATTCTGGTGGTATTTTGTATGCCTGTCTTGTAATGTTTCCTCTCCAGTAATCATTTATTGAATTTAAACTTCAGATTTGTTGATTGCGTACTGAGTGGAAGATGTCAACACATAAACAAAGGTACATGTACATGTATATTTAAATAATGATTAAACACAGAGTTACTGATGGCTCATATGATCTCAGCATTCTACAATGCTTCTTGGATTATTTCTTTCTCACTTTTGTTTTACTTACCACGGAGTTATATTTTAGTTAGATTGAAATTCTCGACTGATAAAATTTGAAGATATATTTTGAATAAGGTTTTTAGTTATTATGTCTATTAACCATTAAAATTGCAACTTGAGCAAAAACTGATCCTTTAAACAGGGAATACCCAGGATTCAGGAATACAATATCGAAACAAATTTTATACGTTACATTCATGAAGGCATTGATTAACAGATTTTTTTATTACTAACAATAAATCAATTTATCTCAAATAAAAATGTTTAAAATTCATGTTCACTGATGCCAGTAGTAAATTATTCGTCTTTCTAAATGGTCTGATAGTATTTTAGTTTTTTATTTATTTTTTAACGTCCCTCTCCGGCACTTTTCACACTTACTGAGAAGCCATCATTTGCCAGTTCAAATCTTAGAACTATATTCGGCACGTAGAACCTTTCTGTGAGGGATCTACATGTATTTCGTGCCAGCACTTACTTGCGGGACACGAGACCCCAGTCTATACGCTCCATTCCAAAGGACTGCTTTCCATGTCCAATTGGATTAAAGGATCTACTTCTTACCCCGCTACTCTAGAATAAACGTCCTTCATGTAAGAAATGAGCCACGCCGTCGACCCACATTAGTTTTTGTGTTGGGCTCAGTGTAGAACATTTTCTTCTAGTATCTGCTAACATTTTTAGTACGTGTGTAATTAAATATTTTTGGAAGCAAAATGAAAAGTGCATTCAATAAATAATCTAACTGCATTGGTTTTTATCATTTATTTTCGAATAAAAAAGTAACAGTACTAAATACAATATAATTTAGTGACCATGAATTGATAAGTATAATAAATATACAAACGATCAGGACTTCATCATTTCATCAAAGCTACGTGTATCTTGATTATGATAAATGGTTCAAGTATGCAATACTTTTCTGAATCTTTTTAAGCACAAAACTAATATTCATTGAAACACCTTTCAGTTTTTCTAACATTAGACATTTGAAATTATGAGACAAAAGAATCCCGAAAGAATATTTATGAATTCTAAAAAAAAAACTTTTTATTCTTAAAATTTTCATTATAATTTTTTTTTTCAACAAAAGATGTTGATAACGAATAGTGATCACATAAATTCTGTAAATCATACAAAATGTGAACAATATAAATTCAAATGGGAAAAACATATAATCTCATTTAAATACAAAAAAGAATGGAGCGCCAAATTAACATATATTCAAATATTTGTACCTATCTTCAAATGAATTGAAGATAGGTACAATTGAATTAAAGATAGGAGCAATTCAATTAAAGATAGGTACAATTCAATTGAAGATAGGTATAAATAATTATACGTATCTTTAAATAATTATACCTAGGTACAAATGAATTATCCCTATCTTTAATGGAATTATACCTATCTTTAATTCAATTAAAGATAGATTCAATTGAATTATACCTATCTCTTATTCATTTGAAGATAGGTATAATTGATTTAAAGATAGGTACAATTGATTTGAAGAAAGGTTTAATTGATTTGAAGATAGGTTTAATTAAGACATATCCACAAATGATTTGAAGATAGGTACAATTCGTTTTATGTTGTTGGTAAATAATAAACGCTCCCTTGGAGACAATATGGAGTATGGAAGGAAACACACAGAACCTACAGAGCGACGACAACAAGGATGAAAGGAGAAATAAAGGTTAATTCAAAATGCCAAAAGGGCATCATATACTTATAAAAATACACATGTATATCATGTAGGTATATCTTGTATTGCAGCCATATGAAGATGCCGATTTAAAGCTGAGACGTATCGGAAATGACGTATGATAAAGGGAGTAGTTGATATTGCCAATGTCTTAGTAATTAAAGATTCAATTCAATTGTACCTATCTTTAAATCAATTATACCTATCTTCAATTCATTGCATTTGTACCTATCTTCAAATCAATTGTACCTATCTTCAAATGAATTAAAGATAAGTTTAATTGAATTGTACCTATCTCTAATTCATTTGAAGATAGGTATAATTGATTTTCAGATAGGTGCAATTCATTTGAAGATAGGTACAATTCAATTGAAGATAGGTACAATTCAATTGAAGATAGGTACAATTATTTAAAGATAGGTACAGATATTTGAATATATGTTAATTTGGCGTTCCATAAAAAAGGTAGATTCAGGTGCAAAGGAGGAGTAAGCATTCCTTATGGACCTGTCAGTTGTCATAAACTAGCATTCTATATATCACTCTTAAAACGAAATAACTTTCAATAAACTATCTCCTCCTATATTTTCATTTAATCCTAATTGTTAGGTAAAGAGAATACTAGTACAACGTACATTCCATGCTATTTAAGATCAAAGTATATGTGCCTTGCGAAGCTTTTCTATACACTTTTTAGCATAATGTAGTGTACAGTGTAAATGACTTTGCTAATGAATATATTATTGTTTTGGTTTCCTGAACCTCTCAATCTCTCGGAGAATTCTCGGATTTTCTAACTTCTTCAATAACACCTGTGACCTGAAATCATTGAAAAAAAATCTAAAAGTGATAGTATTTTTTTTAATTAATTGCCAAAACAGATGAACGAGATCATTATACATCGATAAAGACAAAGAATGCGAAAAAGTCTTCGTTACCCATTTGTAGAACGTTCCTAGGCCTGCACTGAAAGCTTGTATCCTCTCCTCGTCATACGGTTGGAGTATTTGAGAGGCCTGATTAACCATGTTCTCAGTCACGTTGACAGTGTCGAACAGATGCACGCGCCTTAAAAGTCCTTCTTTTCCTGTCTTGCGCATCAACGCTTGTATCTGTTCCCACTCCTAATAACCAATTCATGTATAACTTAGGATAAAAAAAATACATTAACATGAATAGGATCTGAGTAAATAAACATAGAATATCACACTGCTGGTTTGATCTCGGCCCTGGTATCAGCCCGAGCGGGTGTTATATGCCCGAGGAGCGCGGGACGAGACCATCCGAGCGCATGTTCCAGTAATGAGATCAAAACAGTGGTGTGATTTTGTTTTTATCATATATCTAAAACCAAAGAAAAGAATAAACATTTGATATTTTTTATTAAAATGTTTATATAATTTTGTCGTAATAATAGTTATCTTTTTTTTCAATGTTCCCGAAGATGTTGCTTGACAGTGAATAATCATATATAGAGTAAGATTTGCCTGATTTAGTCATAAAAAAGAATAGTCCTGGTATTTTGAAACATTTCATTTTGAAGCAAATTAGATAATTAAGATTTAAAAGGTCCCAAAATTAAAATATTCTTCTTTCACTTCTTTCTGTATCGAACCAAGGTTACAACTCTTACGAACCGTTACAACTTGTAAGTCTCAGATTTATGGTAACTGTCTGTTTTGTTTACGATATATCGGTATATTAAATTAAAGGTGACACATTAATTTACATGAAAACTTGTTACCGGTATTGCCTTACTTTCAAAGCAAATAAACGTCAATTTTTTTTTTTTCAAAACATGATTTGTTGTGTCCTAGAAGTAAACAAGAGTTACCTCTCTTACGTTTCAAATGCTTTCATTTGGCGCACTTTTTTAAAAACTTTAAAATTTTTCAAAATTATAGTATTAATAAATTATTTTTAAAGATTCTGGTTAAAGATTTCGATATATAAAGTTTCAGAGATTTCAGCCCTGAGGGCGAGACAGTTCCACTTCCCAGGTGCTGTCTCGCCAAGTTTAAAACGCCTGTATCAAGGCTGGTACACTACTAGTATATGATATATGTATAAATGACATTTGTATTAACCTCGACACGCCTTTCCTCCTCCCCTAGAAGGATGTATGTTGCTTTCATGACGTCATAAGCCATAGGTTTAGGGTGTTTATAATTGTGAATTTCAGATATAGTTAGCTGTTGCATTGTTAGAACCTCGTGAGCAAGACTCTTGTGCCTCCGAAGCTGTGATAACAAATCCTCTGCTTGCTCAATCAGTTCCTGAAGATCAGATTCGTACTTGGACGATTTCGCATTTCCTATTGCTTCTTCTAGCTTCTCACCATGCCTTCTTGCCATTGCATCTTTCAGTTCTGGTGATATAAAACATGCACATATACGCTTTTGCTTTTAAAATTGAAAATATTTCCGAAATATCATAGATTGATTTTTTTTATACTAGCACTATTTTAAATCATTTTGAATTCTAGTAGTATCTGCCAAATGTACATGTATTTACTTCCCCGTCTAGCCCCTTACCTACTAAACCATTACAGTAGCTCATATCAAATAATTCTGTAATTTTGGTATTTGTATACCTTTACGCAGGCTTAGATATGTCAATCTCTCTACTGCCTTTTTGCGATCTCCTTTGTCTTCCAGATCAATCTTATCGAAGTCATCAAGCGCTTTTTTGAGAGCATTTATATTATAAGAAGAGGTTTTATCTTGCAATGCTTTCCTAGTTCTTTTTTCGATCGCATTCTGTAAAAGAGAACAATGGCTTGAAAATGATCATACAATATTCTTCAAACTATATTAAGAATTAAAGGAGAATCACGTACCTCGTCAAGCTTCCGTTGCTTGTTCATGTTCTCCGAGGTCAGAAGATAATTACAGACATTCTTGAATGGACCATCTGAATCTTTATCCTTTGTGTTAATCTGGAGAGCATATTCTCCTTTTTTAGGCAAATCCACATTAATGTCCAGCTCTTGACCTTTGATCCTATGGTTAACATGTTTATTCAAGGTTTCTTTTTCCATATTATTGTGTATCAGGATTGCTTGGACTAGCACATTCTTAATCATCTTGAATTTCATATTGACATTCTTAGTTTTTTTTGTATTGATGAAGCCAGTTGTATGAGACTGTGCTTGGAGACCAGCTTCTTTTGTAAGAGAGTTTGGACCAAACCCAGACTCTGGATTACAGGGGAAAGGTTTCACATCATTAACATCCTCGTCACATTCAAGTCTGAATTCACATAGCCAGGAGCCGTCACCATAGATCTCCATCTTATATATGCCTTCACTGGGAAACCGAATTCGAAATCTCATAGCATGCCCTTCGTTGAATATGGCTACGTATCGCTCTAGCTGTATTTCAGAAGAAAGAGTTGTCTTTGATTCTTCGTGGTTAAAGTACAGCATATATTTGTATGAACATTCCTCCTTGTCTAATTTCTTTATCCCGATATCGCATACACCGCCAACCGATGTATAGATACATTTAGTCGGGGTTGTAATTTTATAGTGATTCTTGAAATAGTCTGGTCTGCAATATGCGATTTCTATGAATTTCTTTTTAGTGAATGGACGAGTAAGAAGCTGCCATTTTGAGTCATTGGGGAAGCATCTATAGATGAACTCTTCTGCATCCGTAAGGAAGTAATAGTCGTCTTTATGGCGGATCGTTAAACCTGATGATTTTTCTTCTTTTTCTCTTGCACCTTTCCCTAAACCATTCAATTAAACACAATAAATAGACTATATAATGGATTTCTTTTTAAAAAAAACTATCGATAAAATAAAAACATTTGTAGGGAAATTCAGTGTAATGTACAAATAATCACATTTATACATTTTAAAATCAATTTTATACCTTGTGTTTCTACTAGCGTCCATGTTCCCTTAGAGTGACCAACCACTGCTGAGAAAGCCCAACTCGGAAACACGAAGTGCCATCCTCTGGCTACATACACAGCTGTCCATGAGCTGTTCAAATTGTCAACATTTCTGTCACCTACCTCGTAGTTTTGACCCTTCGAAAGTCCCCGAATAAGTACGCATGGGATTTTTGCAGCCCTAAGAAATTGAAAGTTATACCATCAAATTAAGTTCATTGGCATAATGCTGTATATACATGTTCAATTTTTCAATTTTCTTTTGTTCTCTTACAACTCACCTACAAAGGCTAATGAATAAGAAATTGAACGATAGCTTTCTTTGAATAACTTTTTGCACAATGGTCTGCGCTGAAGTGGCATCTTGACTTTGTGTAGATTTGTTGCCACTTGACCCCTGTAAACCAATCCAGATGAAAATTGCCCGCACTTTTTGCACGTCATTTTTTAATCCTTCCGTCAGAGCACGTGCTACGTCCTCAAGGGTCTGATAATCCTCTACCTTTATCTAAACAGAAAGAGTTTTCATACACACCACTGTACAAATGCAAGATACACTTAAAGTGTTTTTGGAAAACGAATTAAATATCCATGTTCCCCATTACAGAACAAAAACACCTGGAACTAACCTTTTATCTATTGATTTCGATGAAAAGTTTGGCAGTTATTCATTAAATTATAATTTTAAAAATATTTTCTTAAAACTTGACAATTTTCTTAGGAAATTAATTTTATTAATTTTATTGTTTAAAGATCAAAACTACCTGATCTGCCCTTGCATCTGCAGTATTTTTATCCTGTTCTGTAAATATATGTTCCTTTCTGTTAGGACTTGGCCTTGGTGGAGGGTAACCCACTATAATGTCCTCTAAGTCTACCTTTAAAATGTACAGAAATGTAGATGAAAGGCGAGGAAAAACAGAATATAGTGTTAATGAAAACATTTTCTTTTTTGTTCACGAAAATGTTCTACATTCTATAGAAAAAGTCATTTTCCTTGGAGGTGAATTAAAAGTGTTGTTTTAAAAAGCATTAACTAGCACATTACATGTTAGGAAAAAGATCATTCTTGAGGCTTCTGAGTATGTTTTGCACTTTTATGCCGTATCTTGC
The DNA here is from genome assembly GCF_032062105.1 of Saccostrea cuccullata. NCBI lineage: Eukaryota > Metazoa > Mollusca > Bivalvia > Ostreida > Ostreidae > Saccostrea > Saccostrea cuccullata. The sequence continues at coordinate 15,622 of NW_026925650.1, forward strand.
ATTAAAAATTGAGTAAAAAAATAAAGAATTAAAAAATTCTACATTCACAAGATATTTCCCCCTTGTAATACATATTGTGAACCCTACCAAAAAAGATTTAAACATGATGGTTTAGTGGTTTTTTAGAAGAAGATTTTAAAAGATTTTTCTTATATATGTTGTTTTAAGAAGCAAACTTGCACATTACGTGATCATCTTGAGGAGGCTTTTGGGTATGTTTTGCACTCCTTTAATGCCGTAATATCTTGCAATGCATTCATTAAAAATTGTGTAAAAAAAATAAACAATTAAAAAATAAATCCATTAATGACCATTCGATAAAAAATTACATTTTTGAATCTGAAACAAATAAATATCACTGAGAGGTTATTTTTTAATTAATAATGTTAGAGTCTTACAAATCCCATACTATATTATTAACATGTTAAATGGTAATAACAAACAAAATAATTCTTTTAATAAAAGTGACAATTAAGATAATTGTAAAATCAACTATTTGGTTAAAAAAAACTTACAGTTAAATTAAGATACAAATATTTATTAAATAATAGATGAACTGAAATATTGACCATCATTTTTGAACCCACATCCAAGTACTTGTTCACCTTTGGTTGTGTTTAATTTAATGATTATACCTGTTAAGCTAATTAGAAGTGTGCTTATTTATTCATTAAGTTTTTAATACTCCTTATACATTTATAGCATTATCTGTTAATTAGATATTAGTTTACATAAAACATCTAGAAGAAATTTTCAATAAATCATTTATTTAAAAAACAAAAACAACAGAGAAGCTAACATCAGATATTGAACAAATCTACAACATTGAAACTGATCCGCTTTCCATTGGTAAACGTCTGACCATAATACTGAATCCAAAATCCAAAAATATTTACAGTTGAAAGTTAATTTATAGGTATAAATTATGTGGTGATACGTTTTGTGTTTTCCTCTTATAAAATGTAATATGTAATGTAATTAATTACTTTAACAAAGTAATTGTAATTTAATTAATTACTTTTCTAAATGAGAAATGGTAATTGTAATTTTAATGATTTCGTAATGTAATGCATTCACAAAGTAATTGTGTTGGATTCCCCATTGTGGCCCCGCCCTACCCAAGGGGATCCTGATTTGAACAATTTAGTTCTACCTACCCCAGGTGCTTCCACTAAGTTTCAATCTGACCCAGTGTTCTTGAGAAAAGATTTACAAAGATTTTTCCTAATATTTCTATGTAAAACTTTGATTCCCCATGAAAGATCATGATTTAAACAATTTCTGAAACACAGGGTGCTTCCACATAAGTTTCAGCTTTTCTGGCCCAGTGGTTCTTGAGAAGAAGATTTTTCCTATATATTTCTATGTAAAACTTTGATTCCCCATTGTGCCCCGCCCTAGCCCCGGGGGTCATTTTTTTAAAAATATTACCCCAGGATGCTTTTCATAAGTTTCAGCTTTTCTTGGTTCAGATTTTCAAAGTTTTTTCCTATATATTTCGATGTAAAACTTTGATTCCCCATTGAGGCCCCACCCATCCCCCGGGGGTCATGATTTGAACAATTGAGAATCTGCACTACCCCAGGGTGCTTCTACATAAGTTTCAACTTTTCTGGCTCAGTGGTTCTTGAGAAGACGATTTTCAAAGATTTTTCCTATATATTTCGATGTAAAACTTTGTAAATATACTTTTTAAGTTTCAACTTTTTGGCTCAGTGGTTCTTGAGAAGAAATTTTTAAAGATTTTTCCTATATATTTCTATATAAAAGTTTGATTCCCCATTGTGGCCCCGCCCTTTCTAAGAAATGATTTGAACAATTGAGAATTTGCACTACCCCAATTCTTCAGGCTTCTGAATACGTTTTGCACTTTTCAAACGAAATCTTGCATAAGTTTGGTCAAAATTGAGTAAAAAAATAAACGCTTGAGCCTTCGGCTCAGGTATAAAAAAATTTGAATCCATAGCACCCGGTACTTTCATATGCATACACTCTTCTTTTGAATAACCCAAAAAGTGACTGAAAGATCAACTTTTAGGTCTAAAAACACGATATTAATTAAATAATTGATGTAGATTAAGTTGCTATGCAAACATATACAAGTTTCTAATAATTTACCCAGTCGGTCTCTGGTTCTTTGAGATCCTCTTCCTCCTCCTCTTCTTCCTGAGGTTTGCTGTCGACCCTTTCCTCTCCTTTTGGTTTCTCTTGGTAATTTCGAGTGTCATGCACTCCTCTTATTACCCTTTCCTCTCTTTCTGGTTTCTCTTGATTCTCCCTGTCATCATCTACCTGTAAAATGTACAGAAATGTAAATGAAAGGCGAGACGAGGAAGAACAGAATATAGAGTTAATGAAAACGTTTTCTGGATTGTTCACAAAAATATTCTACATTCCACAAGATAAAAAAGTCGTTTTCCTTGGAGGTGAATTAAAAGTGGTGTTTAACGAAACATTAACTAGCACAATACGTGTTGGGAAACGATCATTATTCAGGCTTCTGAATACGTTTTGCACTTTTCAAGCCGGATCTTGCATTAAAAATCGAGTAAAAAAATAAACACTTGAGTATTAAAATCCCGATGACATTCGATAAAATAGTACTCCCTTTTATCCATACTTCCCGGTAATTTCATGTGCATGCACTCCTCTTATTAATAAACCATATTTAAAATTGACCGAAACATCAACTACTACTAAAACACGATAATTATTATATAATAGGTGTAGCTTCAGTTGCTATGCAAACAAACAAGTTTCTGATAATTTACCGGGTCGGTCTCTGGTTCTCTGAGAAAATCCTCCTCCTTCTCCTCCTCCTCCTCCTCTTCCTTGGGTTTGCTGTCGATCCTTTCCGTATCTTTTGGTTTCTCTTGACTCTCCCTGTCATCGTCGTTTATTGTCGACGTTGATCCTTCATAATTTACCGGGTCGGTCTCTGGTTCTCTGAAAGAATCCGCCTCCTTCACCTCCTCTTCCTCTTCCTTGGGTTTGCTGTCGACCCTTGCCGTATCTTTTGGTTTCTCTTGACTCTCCCTGTCATCGTCGTTTATTGTCGACGTTGATCCTTCATAATTTACCGGGTCGGTCTCTGGTTCTCTGATATAATCCTCCTCCTCCTCTTCCTGGGGTTTGCTGTTGACCCTTTCCGTTCCTTTTTGTTTCTCTTGACTCTCCCTGTCATCGTCGGTTTTTGTGGACGTTGATCTTGACTCTTGACTTTCCCTGTAATAGTCGGTTTGTGTCGACGTTGATCCTCCACAACCCATGTGGCTGTATCCTTAATACACTTAATTCTTCACAGAATAAAATAAATAGAGATAGCAAAAAGTATTCGAGCTCAGAAGTCCATTAAACAATACAACATTTGAGAAGGGCAAACATGGATTTCCGATACACTTAAAAAAAGAGTTGTAAAATTTTAAAGAAAAAAACTTTGCTTGTATTGGAAGGAATAATCAGATTTCTTGTTTTTACCGCCCACCCACTTGTGGAGAAAAAAATGTTGTCTTACAGAAGAATTGGTTTAAATATTGAGAAGACTCCATCTAGACACTGAATTTTTTTTTAACTATAGTTTCAAAAACCTTCCAATATCAAAGATAAATTTTGACGAGAGAAAAAAATCTCACCTGGCCTGTGATGTTTACTTCAGGAGAAGGGACGGTTTCCAACCATCCATATACGTAATATTTGTTTGAAGCACAGAGTACAAGTACCGAATGATGACCAAGAGGAAAAAGGACTATTATTAAATAAATATTCATGACTCAAGACGTGTATTGAGGGTGCATTTCTGGGTATTCAGTGTTGTGTTTAATTGCCTCTGTCTCTTCATTTCTCCCCCTCAATGTACTGTCATTAGATTTTAAATACACATAGATCGAGCAATGAGTGTAATAGATCAACACCTAATCAATCATGTATTGAAAATATGATGAAAGATGAGATTATGAATTCAACAAACCATATCATGTTGCCACTTTTCTTTACTTACAACTTTGCGTCAATTGCAATACTGTTTTATTCCACAGACTAAGGTCAATTTCTTAATTTTACAATTCCAAGAAAACTCGCCCACTATTTTTACTGCAATTGGTAATTTAAATATTTTTAAAAAGTCTTAATTTTACAATTCAAGGAAACTTCACCCAATTATTTTTAACGCATTATGCAATTTAAAAAATATACTCAATATACAAATGTAAATATATATTTTAATGATTCTCATAGTTTTCAGTTTATCTTTGCAAAAATTCACCAAGAAAGGCTATTAAACCTGATTTGTACAGAATTTTTTTTATTGAAGAGTTGTCTTTGTCATTTCATATCACAGCTTTACATAAGAGTGAACATTAAAAACATTTTTAAACATTTCTCTTGACCAATGAGTGTATCAAATAGACCAAAGAAAAATGTAATTATCTTTATTTCTTACTTTAAAAAATATAAATACTTCTGCATTTTGATTATCTATATTTCTTCATTTCTATTTCAATACCTTATAAGTAGTTAATTATTAATTTGAGCAAATCACGACTGATTCTTGATTTTGATTTTCGTCTGACGGTCAGCATTCTGTTCAATGAACTGTTCTGACCGTCAGTGATCACTCACTACGCCTTCATCAACATCTACATGTTTGGGCCTGATAATGGATGTATTATGTTCGAATGATTTCTGGAACGCCTTTAATAGCGGATGTATTCATGTTCGAATGATTTCTGGTACAACTCCTCGGAGCCTGATGTCGAGAATCTCTATGGTCAGATGTCGTAAAGTTGCTGGCCTTGTAAATTTAAAAATTAATGTAAGAATTTATCAAGTGGGAATTATTAAAAAGAAATCGGAGTTGTTGGTTAACATTCAAATTGAATTAAAGATAACTTAAGGTAGTTCTACACTGGGCGCTAAATGGGCTCAATCTTAAAAATTCTGCTTTTATAAGTTAGATATACATCCCAGCAATGGATAGACACAAGAAAAATTATATGTCAACATGTTCACTTTCCGCTATTGCCTATCGGAGTACATACCCCGAAATGTAAAATACTGAAATTTACCTATCCTACATTTTGTTGTATTTAAATGAATTAAACTCTAAATATTCAACTTTAATACACAAAATAGAGTAGAAACCTGTTGGTAAATATATAATCATTGTTTTACATGAATTATTATAATTATTTGCACTTTGCTAGGCTAACGTATCAAAATGAAATATGAGAAAATGTGTTTCACAGGTCAATCTCGGTCATTTAAGAAAAAAATTATGGACTCAATCTTCAAAAATTTGCATTCTTTTTACTAAATAACATTTAAGAAAAAGAATAAGCTAAAAAAAATTATATGTTGACGCATTACTTTTCGTGGTATGAGCTCTACGCTAAAGGGACCCCCATAATTTCAGTCTTCCAAAAGCCAGTTTTTTTCTATAGTTCTGTTAAAGTTTGAGAGTAAACTTGTATTAACAAGGTTGTACATATTTAAAACAATGATAATACACACCCAATACTTATTGTCTCAAAAATTTATCATATAATACTCTAAAACATTAAAACACCACTTGTCTGTGACAATGAAAATGGGCGTGGTTGACTGATTCTCACAAACTGAATGCTTTTGCTACAGAAAGTAAGTATGCTGTGCGTGAATCAACATATAATAATTATTATTCTAGCCTAAAGATAATTTTGCATTGTTTGAAGGGGGGAGGGGAGGGGGTATGCATCTTATGAAATAATTATTATTCAAGGTGAATTTATAATTTGTGATGGATAAAATTAATTAAATTTGTCTAAGTCAAATCGTAGTAATTACTTTTCTTGCGAATTATCACTATTAGCTTTAACTTGGCCACCAACAATATAGTCGCCCAGACTTTCATTTACTGATGTAGCATGTTCGTAGTCCGTGTTATCGGCGCGGCATATTACACATGTATCATTCACAGAAATATTGTTTTATTACCTAATTTTTACCCGTCAACCGAAAATTGTTCCAAGTCTTCTCTTTTTAATTAATTTATCCTTAAACTGTAGAATCACTCAATGTTTGTACGTTTGTTGACACGAGCGACTTCATGCAAAATCGATACCGGATATTTAAAACGCTGAGTAAAAGTCAAACCAATATAGTTCAATTCATCTCGGAAAGAATAAGTGTTGTTCCGGTTTTACTATTCGTAAATGACGTAGTGCGAGTGTAGACCTACTATAAATCATTAAAGTATTATAAAGATAAGTTAAATGCTCGAATATGTACCCAAATGTAAAATGTTCCACATCCGGCGCTGGTCGCGTGCGCCATATCCTTGTCATACGGCTTCAAAAACTGTGAAGCTAGATTGACTGTGTTCTCTTCGACGTGGACTTTGTCAAATTTCTTTATCCGGTTCATAAGAAATTCTTTTCCGGTCCTCCTTATCAAATACTGGACATCTTTCCAGTCCTGTAGTATATAGATTTGACAATTATATTTTATTAAAGATGTTGTAAAAAGTACGGAAACATCCCTTTTATTAATTCAAAAGATAAAATTTCCCTTCCCAGTGCCGTTTCATAACAATCAATTCATTATATCCACACCCTATTTTATAATAATTTACTTTATTCACCCACACACACACCCCTTTTTTATAACAATCAAATCTCCCTGCCCATGTAACCAATCCCTTTTTCGCAATAATCGATTCCTCAACTTCCGTTTCATAACACTCAACTCTTTTCTACCTACCACACACTCCCTTTTTCATTACACTCAACTTCCTCTACCAACCAACCCTTCCTGTAATAAACAATCAATTGATACCTCCAGCATTTCTTGACGTTCTCCTAGTAGTGTTTACACGGCTTTCATCACATCGTGAACTATAAGCTTCGTAGTCTGGTAATTAAGTAGTTCTGTAACGGTTACCAGGTTCATTTCCAGAATCTCGTGGGCGTACCTCTTCGTCTTCTGTAGATCCGCCAACACATCTTCTGCTTTCTGGATGAGAAACTGTAGTTTGTGTTAAAATTTTGAAGATTTTGTCTGATGAAGGTTTTCTTCCAGAGCTTCAACATTCCTTCTGTAAACACTGTCTCTTAATCCTGTTAATAAAAAAGTATTATATTGAGAGACAAATTCTTATATCTCAAAATTTTATGTTGCCTAAATATGTTTTTTTTTTTTTTGTTTTATATGTTGTATAGATTATATAAATATGTGTATTAGTTTTTTCCTTTTAAATTAAATTATGACATAAATTTGTCAATAGACAGAAATTTGTATAGTAGATACGTGTATCTTTTTAAGAAACGAGAGCTTACTTTTGTTTGTTCATTTTGTTGCTTATTTTACTTTAAGATTTAGACTATTTATGGTAATGTTGCAAGTGGTGATAAACTTACAAATGGCATTGGTTTAGACAAGCACCTACATAAAAAAACATATATTTTTAACATGCATTGAAAAATGGGCGGAAGCAACGAATGTTTTAGTAGTATTCCGTGACTATAGTCTATATTTAATCAACAAACCTTTTTGATAGCTTGAAATATTCAATCTTGTCCTGGGCTTTCTTCAATTCCCCTTTATCGTCGAGATCAAATTTGGCAAATTGGTCTATAGCACGTTTGATAACTACCGGATCTTTTGACCGAAGCGACCCCGATAGTTCAGCACTCGAGCTCGCTTTTTTCTCTGACACAGTCTGTCATGATACATGTACATGAAAATACGTGATAAGTTTAATTGAATTTGTAACCGACACATAGAGAGAGAGAAATAAAACATACAATTATGTAATCTCCTTAGACAGTTAGAACTAATGCTCCATCAATAACCCATTTGATTTCAGTGAATAAATACTGTCATTATAAACTTTATTTCCGTTTCCCGTTTGCGATGAAAGCTTATAACACTTTCATGGTGTGTTTCGGCCTTCAGTCCTGCGAGTTCAGTTTTGAAAGGACCAAACCCCACATCCGGGTTACATGGAAAGGGTTTAATGTCCATCCTGGCATTTTTGCATATGAGTTTGAATGAACATAACCAGGACATTGCATCCCCTTTCAAAATCCCCTTAACGTCAATTTTATAAACCCAAGGACTAGGACATCGAATGATGAAAGCCACTTTACCACTCTGGTTTAGTACAGCGACGTATGTATCTAACTGAACATCCGAGAAAATCGGGGAGCTCAACTCTTCGTCATTATAGAATAATTCATACGTCATCATTATTTCTTCCATGATGGAACTCTTTAAGCAAATGTTACACAGTCCGTCTTCAGAAATGAGAACGCACTTGGGTTTACTTACAAGCTTTGCCTTATACTATTCATCTTTTGAGATAGGTTTTCTCAGTAGCTGCCACTCTGGGTTGTCCGGGAAACACCGGTATACGAACTCTTCTGCGTCAGAGAGAAAGTAATAGTCATTTAGAGTACTGACACTTTCCCCTGTGGAAGCTGGCATCTTCTTACGAACTCCTTTACCATTGGAATGAAACATCTAAAGTACTTACTTGTAAAACAGACTATAACTTTGTAACGAAATAGGATTCAAAAGAAAAGTGTATGCTTAAAAATAAGGCAACCAAACACTTATACAGCAACATATATGTCACGTTCAAAACATTGAAATCATGTATGTGTATGACAACAAAATGTTTGGGGAAAATAGTGCCTTTCATAGAGAGAGAGAGAGAGATTCACCTTATGCCTCCACATGAGTCCATTTTCCTGTGCTATGTCCAACCACTACCTTACAAGCCCATAACGGAAATACGAAGCGCCATTGGCCATTGACGTAAACTGCCTCCACATGTTGCGGAGGTATTTCAGTTCTGTTTGGCCGACTTCATAACCATCACTCTTAGCAAAGTCATTAATAATGGCAGAAGGGATTTTTGGCATCACATTTTCAGGAAATTTTATTTCTTGAACATACTGTCCGATGACTCAGGAGAATATTGCGCGTACTTGTTGAACGTCCTTTCGTTAGCAACTCTGCGAGACCCTCAAACGTATTAGCATCTTCAGGCTTAATCTAAAAGTAAACCTTGATATGAAGTCAATGTTGAATTTCAAACTGAATACTTCTAGGATAGCATTATCAATGAAAAAATGTAATAACCAAATTTTTTCTTTCATTGTTAATTTTTTTATAGCATTGAGTACCTTTTTGGCTCCGGTTTGTCCGACTTCCGGTTTGAGGCTGGTTTTGGAGGAGGATAACCGACTTGTAGAACAGGTATGTCATTCTGATACAATCAACAAAAAATATTGCAGGTGTTTTAAAAATAATCGGTTAATCTTATGGAACAATTTTGCAATTAAAAAATAGATTTATTTTTACGAAGGTTTTGTTTATTGTACTCTGTTATGGTGGTTATAATAACTGATGATGTTTATCGAACATTAAGATTAAGCATGCTAATATTGTTTTCGCTAGCTAGGTCTATGTTAAAAACTAAAATCTTTCAATGAGTATAGGAAAAAGTGTATTGACGTTATTTCTGAAATAACTCTATTAAATATAAACTTATATCTATGTATGAATAGACATGCACATATGTACTACAGTTGTAATTCTAATGAATATGTGTGGTATTCTTACCTCATATTATGTTTAATTATACCCGCACTTTCTAAAGAAAGTTCGGGTATATTGTTGTTACTCATGTCCGTCCGTCCGTCCGTCCGTCCGTCCGTCCGTCTGTCACACTTTTCTTCCCTGAACTCCTCTTACATTTTACACAGTAGCCTAATCATCTTTTGGGAGATGGTTGGTGGTGTCATGTAGATGTGCAGTAAGGTTTCGGAATTTTGATTTTGCCCCGGGGGGTCAAATGGGGGTCGAAAAATGACGTTTTTTATGCAAAAAGCCCCGTCTTCCCTGAACTCCTCTTACATTTTACACAGTAGCCTAATCATCTTTTGGGAGATGGTTGGTGGTGTCATGTAGATGTGCAGTAAGGTTTCGGAATTTTGATTTTGCCCCGGGGGGTCAAATGGGGGTCGAAAAATGATGTTTTTTATGCAAAAAGCCCCGTCTTCCCTGAACTCCTCTTACATTTTACACAGTAGCCTAATCATCTTTTGGGAGATGGTTGGTGGTGTCATGTAGATGTGCAGTAAGGTTTTGGAATTTTGATTTTGCCCCGGGGGGTCAAATGGGGGTCGAAAAATGATGTTTTTTATGCAAAAATCCCCGTCTTCCCTGAACTCCTCTTACATTTTACACAGTAGCCTAATCATCTTTTGGGAGATGGTTGGTGGTGTCATGTAGATGTGCAGTAAGGTTTTGGAATTTTGATTTTGCCCCGGGGGGTCAAATGGGGGTCGAAAAATGACGTTTTTTATGCAAAAATCCCCGTCTTCCCTGAACTCCTCATACATTTTACACAGTAGCCTAATCATCTTTTGGGAGATGGTTGGTGGTGTCATGTAGATGTGCAGTAAGGTTTTGGAATTTTTAATTTGCCCCAGGGGGTCAAATGGGGGTCGAAAAATGATGTTTTTTATGCAAAAAGCCCCGTCTTCCCTGAACTCCTCATAAATTTTACACAGTAGCCTAATCATCTTATGGGAGATGGTTGGTGGTGTCATGTAGATGTGCAGTAAGGTTTTGGAATTTTGATTTTGCCTCGGGGGGTCAAATGGGGGTCGAAAAATGACGTTTTTTATGCAAAAAGCCAGTCTTCCCTGAACTCCTCTTACATTTTACACAGTAGCCTAATCATCTTTTGGGAGATGGTTGGTGGTGTCATGTAGTAGATGTGCAGTAAGGTTTTGGAATTTTGATTTTGCCTCGGGGGGTCAAATGGGGGTCGAAAAATGATGTTTTTTATGCAAAAAGCCCCGTCTTCCCTGAACTCCTCATACATTTTTCACAGTAGCCTAATCATCTTTTGGGAGATGGTTGGTAGTGTCATGTAGATGTACAGCAGGGTTTCGGAATTTAGATTTTGCCCCAGTGGGGACTAATGGGGGTCGAAAAATGATGTTTTAAAAATGTCTTAAATCATTTCTTTAAAACTAAGCGAAATACAAATTAAAAAGGATGGAGGTCAAGGTCACAGGAATGTGCAAGGTGAAGTTTTTGATGCAGTTGAGTAGCTTCACTAATACATATCAGCATATTATGTTTGATAAAAATATCTTGAATGATTTAATGAAACTGAGCTTAACACTTTTTCTAAAAAAAGAGAGGTCAAAGGAAAGGTTGGGGCCAAAATGTTGTTGCAGTTGAAAAGCTTACATCAGTATGAATTTATATTAGCATATGAAGTTTGATAAAACTATAATTAATGGTTTATCTAAAACTTAGATAAACACATATTTTAAAAAGTGAGGTCAAGGTCAAAGGAAAATTCAAGGTTAAAATAAGTTGATGTATTAATAGCTCTCAGCAGTATGTATCAGCATATGGAGTTTGATAAATGTATCTTGAATTGTTTATTCAAAACTGATCTAGACATTAATTTTGGAAAAGTGAGGTCAAAGTCATAAGAAAGGTCAAGGTAAAAAAGAGTGAAGCATTGGAAAGCTTACATCAGTATGTATCATCATGTGAAGTTTCATTACACAACTTGAATGGTTTCTTTAAAATAAAGCTAAACACTAATTTAAAGAAAAGTTAAGTGAAGGTCAAAGGAAAGGTCAAACTCAAAAATATTGCTGCAGTTGGATATTTACATCAGTATGCATCAACATAATATTATGAACTTTGATTAAAATATCTAGAAAGTTTCTTTGAGCCCAATGGAAAGACAGATGGAAGGGTGGAGGACTGACATGACAAAACTATACATAATCTACATTATATGAGGATGTTTCCATCTATCAAGATTATACAAGCAAATTCAAGGAATTGTGATTCTCTGCTTTCTATGTTTTAGTGAATGGGATGCAGCAGGCGCTATAATTTATGGCAGATTGTGTGTCAAATATGCACCCCTATCATATATCAATTTTTTAAAATTTGGTCAAAGGGGAAAAATCATAGCATGCTCTGAAACATTTTGTTGCAGGTAACAGGGTTCGAAATTAACTTTTTTTAGCACTAGTCCGCACGGACTAGTGACTTCTAGCTTCCACTAGTCCGCAAACTATTCCACTAGTCCGCCCTATAGTATGTAAAAAGAATAACACAAATCTTAAAATTTTATCAATTAATTAAACAAAATATATGTCCACACATCAGTTGGAAGCATGTGGTGAAAGAAAGAGGATTTTCAACTTTCAGAAATCTCATCTGTCTATTGATCACAATGTAGAAAACGCTTTATCGCGGTTTTTCAAACATCTAAGAGACTCGGAAATAAAATACGAACCAATTCAAGACTTAAATCTGGATTTGCACTAGTCCGTACGGACTAGTACCTTACAAAATCTGCTAGTCTGACACAATTTTTACTAGTCTCGGACTTACGGACATGAGTTAATTTCGAACCCTGAGGTAATGTACATGTCAAATATGAAAGTCTCTTTTGAATCAAAAGTTATAAATACAATATAATATTTTTGAAAAGTAGGTTAAACTTCTGGTCAAGGTCACAGAGTCAAAAGCCATGATAAATTTAGAAAAGTCTTTTCACATGTAATAAACATGTATAATTTGAATGCCCTTTCTTTTCTCTTTCAAAATGATCAATTAAAAATGTTATTTTTTGGAAAGTAGGTAAAACTTAAAGGCCGAGGTCTCACTTGGGTTAAAAAATCATAGTATATTTAGAAAGTTTTGTGGTAATGTACATGTGAAATATGAAAGCACTATCTCTTATTATTCGAAAGTTATGACCAAGGTTAAATTTATTGTGACAGATGCACATACTAGCTGTCAATAAGATGGACAGACTGACAGACAAATGAGATTTAATGTCCCCTCCCTTTCCCCAAAATGGGGGACAATAATGCCCTTGCTGTTCTTGAGAAGATTTATGATGGGAAAAATCCCCTGCATATTTCTTAACGCAAATCAATATTGTGCTTTTATGTCACTTTGTTTGTTGTTAAACATCCCACTCAGGAATTTTTCAATCATATGGAGACACCGGCACCACTTGAAAAATAATGAGGACAAATTAGATTTGAGGTCAACATTCATTTTAGGAGTTTTCAACCATTAAGGCATAAAGAAATATTAACTCAATCCTTCCCCTCACCCCTTCCCAGACCCCTGTTTGTTCATGTATGCAAACTACTACTTGTTTTTACATTTAAAAAAAATGTTTATACAAATTGTTTAATGTGGTCCATCTCTGAATGAGTTTCATTCCTAATTCTAGGAAGATAGGTTAACACAAATTCATGAATAAAATGTCAAGTAATCTTATCATTGATGCACTTTTATTTAATTTAATGCAGTCATATTGTGAACATTTCAGCTCATTAGGACAGTGGGGATGACCTCTAGGGGTCCATAACATTTATACCATTAAATTTACATAATATAATAACACAAGAAACAAAATTATATATAGTCAAATGGAAAAAGGTTCCTACTATTTAGGAGTCACATGATCATTTGTCATTACAGGGACAGGGAAGTGGATTGGGAGATCGCCCACTCAACACCCCACCCCCCACCCCCCGGAATTTGCAGGACTAAAATATAAACTGGAGGAAATAAAAATGACTTTGGATGCCATAAGTGTCCCTCAACCCTAGAAAACAGACCCAACCATAACTTCTTTTTTTTTTTTTTTTTTTTGCTTTTCAGGAAATTCTGGTCTGAACCCCCCCCCCTCCCTCCCTCCCAGAAAAAAAAAATTCTGGATCTTGTACATAACTGAATGTAACGTTGATAACGGGGGATAACTCTTCAGAATGTGAAATTCGTCTATTGTAGCATTGGATGACCTTTGATCCTTTAAACTTGAACCTAACCGTTTGCATTTCATACTATTTTACCCAAATCTATACCAAAACTTGTACTTACCGATTGTCATTGTTTAGGCACTGTCATCTTCATGAAAAATAATCCAGTTAAAACACAAAATGAAATAATTCCTTCTGACATATATGCAATGATGCACACTAGTAGCCTACTGCACGTGCAGTGAAATCTAAAATGATAATGCCATTGGTAAAACTAGTACTTAAGTTGGGTACGTGACGCAAGCCCAATGTGATGCAGGTGTTCAGATACATGTATAGTGCAAGAACAAATTGAAAATTATCATTTACAAAAGATGTTTTATTTTAACTTTGCCATCTAGGCCTATTTCCAAAAACAGGCAAATAAGGTGTGTTTGTGTGTGTGTGTGTTGATGGAAGAGGGGTGGGGGTTGACTAAATTGATTGTGTATATATGGCAGCTTTTAATATAAATAAAATTTTCACATTTTGAAAAATTCATCAAAAACGCTTTACACTAATTTGAATTATATTATTTGTTGTTAATCTATACAGCTGCTATATGAGAAAATAGATTTCAAAAGTTCCAATTATGTGCAGTGGCGGAGGATTTAAGGGGGGGGGGGGGCGCACCCGGCGCGCCCCCCCCCCCTAAAATCGTCAAAGTTAACGTAAATCACAGTTTCGTCTAAAAATTGTATATATGTTTACTTGGTAGACCTCATTTTAACCCTACAAAATCTCTAGAATCCAGGAGCTTCCGGGGCTTCGCCCCCTGGGCCCCCACCAGGGCTTTGCCCTGGACCCACTGGGGGCCTCAAGGCGGCCCCCAGTCCCCTTGCCTATTTTTGGCGCCCCCACTAACTTCAAATCCTGGATCCGCGCCTGATGTGCCAAAAATTAATACCCCCCCCCCCCCCCCTAATCTGTATATTTTATCCATCTCCAATCCTTTTATAGTCGTCTCTACACGTGATCAACTCGCTTGATTGAAATTATTTGTTAGATTGCGGAAAATTCACATCAAGCGAGTTTATTGCCTGTAGAGATGACAATAAATGGCTGAGAGGTGGACAAAATATACATTTTGACTACAGAATGTGTCTAAAATTAGGGAATGAAAGGTAGTTGATTGACCAATGCTAGATAGTGGAGAAATTCTGCCCAAAAGTGCACAAAAAATATTGCGCCGTAAATTGCACATTTTTTGCATATGGGGATCTGTAGCGTTATGGTCAAAGACAAATATATAAAACCATAACGCTACATGGTCACCTGAGCATATTATGCTCAATTTGAAGAATACATGTATTATGTAAATTATTGAATTATATTGACTTTTTCCTTGGTAAAGCCCAATATGAAGAAGTGTGCATTTAGAGGCAAACACCTTAGTGCGGGTATTACTGTCTCATGACAGCATCTAGTTTTTATCTATGAATACCAATATGCAGACCGATACATAATTAAGCGTTCTTCAATTTAAAGAATACCTTAATTATTATTGATATACCTTACCCGTCCGTCTGTTACGCTTTGGGATACCTATCTCTAAACCGCAACTCCTCAATTTCCACTGACTGAAATTTAATGAAACTTTCACAGAATCTGTTTTACATACTGCCATTGTGCACCTCCTATTTCACTTTTTGATCCGACACGTATTTTAGGTTTCCCATAGCAAAACATGGACATTGTCATTATATTCTTATCTATGGCGTTAGATATGGCGGCTTCTTAATAACATTAGATACCAACGAGTTATTCCTCTTGACACGTTACCGTACAACAATTAATAGCAAAACATGGACATAATGGGAGGCGGGGGTATCATTTAGTGAGCTCATTGCTCACAGTACCTCTAGTTTTAAACTTCTGCACGTCGTTCTCTAGTCCATCAGTCAGATTATTTATGTGTAATACGTACATGAACTATGTTACCTGTTTGGCTTTATCATCTGCAGAATTTTTATCTTGTTCTGTGAAGATATATTTTTTCTTCTTGGGACTCGGCTTTGGTGGAGGGTAACCAGCTATAATGTCCTCTAAATCATCCTAAAAGAAACTAGAGGTACTGTGATCAATGAGCTCAACCCCCGCGATCCTTAATACAGAGAATACCCATGAATTCCGGAATACAATACCAAAACAAATGTTATACGTAACATTTTAGGGACATTACTTAGATCTTGAATACTGTACCTTATCTCAACATATTTCATATATTGTATTGATTACTTGATTTTTTAATTGTAAACAAAACAATGTAGGAAAAAAATAATTTTCCCTCGAGAGGGACGTAAAACAAAATACAATCAATCACTCAGTTAAATTTATTCACATTCACTGATGACAGTAATAATGGAAACGACGTCTTTCTGAGGGGTCTTATATTGCTTTTGTTTTTTTAATTTTTTGGTTTAACGTCCCTTTCCAGAATCAAGAATTTTTCAAACATACTGAGACACCATCATTCATAAGTGGATAACTGCACATCATATAGCTTTATTCAGCACATACGGCCTTTTAGCAGTGAGAGAGAGAGAGAGAGAGAGAGAGAGAGAGAGAGAATCTTTTTAATGTCAGCACCTACTGCGACATATGCATGTACATGTAGAACTTTGAACCCGCGATGAAAGGATGAACTCCTTACGTTGCAACTCAGAATTTTCCTCTAGAGCAAATGCCCTAACCACTCGACTTGCTTTATTTAGTTTTTGTGATTCTCCTTGTTTCGGCTAACATAAATATTATGTAAAATGAAATGTGCATTTTATAAATAATCTTACTGCTTTGTTTTTTAAACATTTATTTTCGAATAATAAAGTAATATTATTAAAGAAATAAATACAAAATCTGTTAGAGACTTATAGTGTATTTTTCTTAGGTTTGATATGCACCAATTAATTTTATTAGACATAGTATATATAAAATACATGGTTGCTGTCTTGAAATATAAGCGATATTTGGGCGAGGGTAATAAAAAGTGAAAGAGGGCGAGGCTTGCCTTCTTACGTTTTCAACCCGAGCACAAATATCGCTTATATTTCAAGACAGTTATCGTGTATTTTGTTTATCCTGCAACATATTCTTTACATTTGAACGTCCAAAACTAGCTATTTTCAACAGATTTAGGCACACATCTCTGCAGTGGAAACTATGATGCCATGGCGTAAACATTGCAATATACATGACGTCACAATGCTTTTAGAACGTTGGAATAAACGCACGAGGCCTTATTAGGGCAGTGACTGGATAAAGCTTTGGTTTATTAGGTTACCTTTATTAGGTCAATTCAAGGGGTAGTTGCAGGATATATAAATATACAAATCCTCAGGATTCTATCAAACCTACATGTATCTTGATTTTGATAAGTGGTTCAAGTATGCAATACTTTTCTGAATGATGAAAACCACAAAACTAATACATTCTGAAACACTTTTAAAAATCTTCACTTTTTAGTCTTTCAGAAGGCATTTGTATGATGAGACAAAAGAACCCCAAAAGAACACACAAAAAAATAATTGAAAACCTTTTAATTATTAATATCCTCATAATAATACTCTCAACAAAACTAAATGTTGATAATGAACAGCCATCTGTTAATCCTGTTAATCATACAAAATGTGAACCATTAATGCATAAATTTAAAAGCATATCTCAAAACAAAAATGTGGATTCAGGTGCAAAGGAGGAGTTAGTATACAATTATTTAATGCCTGAGGAGCAATAGAACACACTGAGCTGTTTCCTGCACCTCGGGAAAAATATAATGGTCTATTGACTGCTCAGGCATTAAATAATTGTTTTATTACCTAATTTTATTTTCCGTATTAAGTGTTCACGATTGTATATATTCAGTAAATAAGGTTCCCGTACCATATTGTTAATTTTTACCTAGATATGGTGCATCTGTACTATTAATTAAAGATTGATTGTACAGACTATTGTTTACATTCCTTTCGACAATTTTTCACTCTTATGGAGATGCCAACACTTCCCGGTGGAGGGGGACCTTTTTCGTGCCAGCAGAGCACCTACTGCTACACGGGACCTCGGTTGATAGGTCTCACCCGAAGGACCAGCCTCCACATCCCATAGTGTATTAATTAAAAGTAACTCTCATTAAATAAAATATCCGACCATTGAAATCACGCTATTTTTAAAACCAATGTCGAAAGATCGAATAAGATGATTGTTTACCATGTCTGTGCAGTGTTACAAACAACTAAATTCGAAACCTGGATCTTTTTTTTCCGAAATACGTTACCGGTCAATAGAACGCGCAGTCTATTGACCGGTCAATAGAACGCGCTGTCTATTGACCGGTCAATAGATCGGTTTGAACAGATAAGGAAAACTGAAAACACATACAGAATACTGAGTAGATGAAAATATTAAATCTCTAATAAAACAACAAAATTCACTTGATTACGTAGTAACATTCCTTGTAGACTAAGAGTCATGAGCATTCTATATATATTAAAGGTAATATGGAATAACTTTCAGTAAACTATCTGCTCTTACATTTTCATTTAATCCTAATAGTTGGGTAATTAGACGTGCATTGCATACTATTCAAGATTAAAGTATAACGATGTCTTGCGTAGTGTTTTTCTATACACTTTTAGCACAATGTAGTGTACAGTGTAAATGACTTTGCTAATGACTATATTTTTGCTTTGGTTTCCTGGACCTCTCAATCTCTCGGAGAATTCTCGGATTTTCTTATTTCTTCAATAACATCCGTAACCTGAAATCATTGAAAAATAAAAAGAGTGCATATTATATATATATTTTTAATTAATTGCCAAAACTGGTAAACGTGATCATTCGCAATCGATTAACAGAAAGCATGCGAAAGAATCTTCGTTACCCATTTGTAGAACGTTCCGAGGCCTGCGCTGGAAGCTTGTATCCTCTCCTCGTCATACGGTCTGAGAATCTGAGAGGAGTGATTTACCATGTTCTCCGTCACGTTCACAGTGTCGAACAGTCGAACCCGCCTTAGCAGTCCTTCTTTACCGGTCTTACGCATCAACGCCTGTATCTGTTCCCACTCCTAATAAACAATACATGTTTTACTTACGATAAACTATATGTAATACACCTACATGGGTAGGATCTGAGTAAATAAAATGTGTATTAATGACAATTTTATTCACCTCGACACGCTTTTCCTCTTCTCCGAGAAGGATGTACGTAGCTTTCATGACGTCATAAGCCATAGGTTTTGGGTGTTTATAGTTGTGAATTTCAGATATAGTTGGCTGTTGCATTTTCAGAACCTCGTGAGCAAATCTCTTCAGCCTACGAAGCTGTGATAACAAATCCTCTGCTTCTTTAATCAGTTTCTGAAGATCGGACTCGTACTGGGACGACTTAGCATTTTCTATTGCTTCTTCTAGTTTATCTCCATGCCTCCTTGCAATTGCATCTTTTAGTTCTGGAGAGAAAAAGAAGTCATGCACATACACCCTTTTACTTTTAAATTTAAAGATATTTCCAAATTGTTATAGACTTGTTGAATTTTTTATGCTGGCACTACAATCTTACAGTACCCCATATTAACTAAAGCTGTAAATTTGTTTGTTGTATACCTTTACGCAAGCTCAAATATGTCAATCTCTCCTCTGCCTTTTGGCGATCTCCTTTGTCTTCCATATCAATCTTATCGAAGTCATCAAGAGCTTTTTTGAGAGCCTTTATATCATTGGAAGAGGTGTTATCTTGTAATGCTTTTCTTGTTCTTTTTTCAATCGCATTCTATATAAAAAAAAAAATAATAATGGCTTTAAAATAATGATACAACATTCCTCAAACTATAATCAAAATGATTATAGAAACACGCACCTCGTAGGGCTTCCTTTTTTTATTCATGTTTTCCGACGTCAAAAGGTAATTACAGACATTCTTGAATGGACCATCTGAATCTTTATCCTTTGTGTTAATCTGGAGAGCATATTCTCCTTTTTCGGGCAAATTCACATTAATGTCCAACTCTTGACCTTTTATCTTATGGTTGACATGTTTATTCAGCGTTTCTTGTTCCATATTATTGTGTATCAAGATTGTTTGGACTAGCACATTCTTTGTAATATTGAATTTCATATTGACATTTTTCGTCTGTTTTATATTGATGAAGCCAGTTTTATGAGACTGTGCTTTGAGACCAGCTTCTTCTGTAAGAGAGTTGGGACCAAATCCAGACTCTGGATTACAAGGGAAAGGTTTCACATCGTTCACATCCTCGTTACATTCAAGTCTGAATTCACATAAGCGGGAGCCGTCACCAAAGATTTGCATCTTATATATGCCTTCACTGGGAAAGCGAACACGAAATCTCATAGCAGGCCCTTCATTGAATATGGCTACGTATCTTTCTAGCTGAATTTCGGAAGAAAGAGTTGTCTTCGATTCTTCATGGTTAAAGAACAGCTTATAAGCGTAAGAACATTCCTCCTTGACTAATTTCTTTATCCCGATATCGCATACACCGCCAACCGAGGAATAGATACATTTAGTCGGGGTTGTAATTTTATAGTGATTCTGAAAATAACCTTGTCTACAATATGCAATTTCTATGAAGTCCTGTTTAGTGAATGGGCGGGTAAGAAGTTGCCACTTTGAGTCATTGGGATAACATGTATAGATGAACTCGTCTGCCTCCGTTAGGAAGAAATAGTCGTTTATATGGCTGATTGTTTGACCTGATGATTTTTCTTCTTTTTCTCTTGCCCCTTTTCCTAAATCATTCAGTCAATATCAATATTGTGGATATTTTAAGAATACATTTAACTGATTATTTCTAAAAGAAAGATTTCTTTCAAATCACTACCGATAAAAAATAAAATTAGTTTTATGAAAATTCAGTGTGATATATAAATAATCACATTCAGACATTTTAAAATCAGTTTTATACCTTGTGTTTCTACTAGCGTCCATGTTCCCTTAGAGTGACCAACCACTGCTGAGAAAGCCCAAAGCGGAAACACGAAGCGCCACCCTCCGGCTACGTGCACTGCTGTCCATGAGTTGTTAAGACTGTCAACATCTTTGTCACCAACCTCATAGGATATACTCTTCCCAAGTCCCCGAATAAGTACGCAGGGGATTTTTGCAGCCCTAAGATATTGAAGGTTAACAGATCAAATTATCACAATTACATACAAGCATTACATTTTGTACCTCTAAGCTGTATTACAAGTTTCATATCCTTGTGTTCTCTCACAACTCACCTACAAAGGCTGATGAATAAGAAATTGAACGAAAGCTTTCTTTGTATAACTTGTTGTACAATGGTCTGGGGTGAAGTGGCATCTTGACTTTGACTTTTGTCCTTTTGACTAGATTTGTCCCCCCTTGACCCCTGTGAACCAATCCAGGTGAAGATTGCCCGCACTTTTTGCACGTCATTTTTTAATCCTTCCGTCAGAGCACGTGCTATGTCCTCAAGGGTCTGATAATCCTCTACCTTTATCTAAACAATAAGATTTGTCATACACACCCCTGTACAAATAACACTTAAAGTATTTTTGGAAAACGAATTAAACATCCGTGTTTCCCATACAGAACAAGAACATGTAAAACCAACCTTTTATCTATTGGCTTCGATGAAGAGTGGGGCGGTGTTATTTGTTTGTTTAGTTTATTAAATAAATTTTTTTAATAATTTTATTGTTTAAAGATTAAAACTACCTGATTTGCCCTTGAATCCGCAGTATTTTTATCTAGTTCTGTAAATATATGCTCCTTTCTGTTGGAACTTGGTTTTGGTGGAGGGTAGCCTACTATAATGTCCTCTAAATCTACCTGTAATGTGTACAAAACGTAGATAAAAAGCGAGATGAGATGAGGGAATACATATTGAGTTAATGAAAACGTTTTCCACAAAAATGTTCTACATCTCTGATTAGAGTTAAATTTTATTTGTTTGATTTTAGAAACTTCACCCTCTGCATTACGTGTTAAGAAAACTTCATCATTGAGGCTTCCAACTATGTTTTGCACGATTTGCCGCATTTTGCATTAAAAATTGAGAGAGAAAAATAAACACGAGTATAGCAATCTCAATGACATTCGAAAAAAAAAAATACTTCTTTGAATCCATAGTCCTTTTATGTGCATGTACTCCTCCTATATGAATAACCCCCAAAATATGACTGAAACATCAACAATTTAGTCTACGAATATTACATTTATTATATCATTGTTGTCACTCAGTTGCTATGCTTTTACAAATACATGCAAGTTTCTAATAAAGGTATTTACCGAGTCGTTCTCTGGTTCTCTCAGATAATCCTCCTCCTTTTCCTTGGGTTTGCTGTCGACCCCCTTTCCTTTTGGCTTCTCGTGACTCTCCCTTCCATCGTTAGTTTTTGTAGATGTTGATCCTCCACAACCCATGTGACTGTATCCTTAGTATTCTGAGTTCTTCATAGAATAAAATACATGGAGATAACGAACAGCATTCAAGCTCAAAAGTCCACTGAACAATTCAAAATTGGAGAAGGGCAAACACGGACCTCCAATACACTTTAAAAAAGAGAGTTGTCAAACTTGAAATTAAAAAAAAATTGCTTGTACTGGATGGAACAATCGGATGTCTCCCTTTCACCGCCTACCCTCTTGTAGAGAAAAAATTGTTTACTTAAAGAAGAATTGGTTTAAATATCGAGAGGGCTCCATGTAGACACTAAAAAATCTTTTTTAATTAAAGCTTCGAAAAAATTACAATATCAAAGATAAATTTTGACGAGTGAAAAAAAATCTCACCTGGCCTGTGATGTTTACTACAGGAGAAGGCACGGTATCCAACCATCTATTGACGTAATATTTGTTTGAATCACAGAGTACAAGAACCGAATGATTATCAAGGAGAAAAAGGACTATTATTAAATAAATATTCATGACTCAAGACGTGTATTTAAGCGTGCATTCCTTGGGTATTCAGTGCTATGTTTAATTGCCTGCCTCTTCATTTCTCCCCCTCAATGTACTGTCATTGGATTTTAAATACACATTTATAGATCGCGTAATGAGTTCAATATATCATCACCTAATCAATCGTGTATTGGAAATATGATTAAAGGTAAGATTATGAACTCACCAAACCATATCATGTTTAATTTTTCTTTACTTACTTCTTTGCGTCATTTGAAATACATTATAATACCACAAGAGTAAGGTCGAATTTTTCTTAATTTAACAATTCCAAGAAACCTTGCCCACTATTTTCAAAGCATTTAGCAATTTGAATATAAACACTTTTTTTTTTTATTTTACGATTCAATGAAACCTCAACAAATATTTTTTAACGCATTTAGCAATTTAAATACCAGTATAGTTTAATCAAAATACAAATGTAAAATATTTACTTGATACTCATATTGATGAATTTATCTTTGAAAAAATTCATCAAGAAAGGCTATTTAACCTGCTTTTTAAAGACAAATATTGTAAAGATGAGTGGTCTTTGTTATTTCATGCCTGGGTATAACAAAGTAAGTGCACCCATCAATGTATCAATGATACCGACACAAATTTGACTGTTTTCTTTATTTTTAATTTTAAAAATACAATTACAAATGCATTTTATTAAGTAATCTATATTTCACCATTTGTATTTCAAGATCTTATAAGAAGTCAATTATATTAAAACTTGAGTCGATCAAGACTGATACCCTTCGTCGGGTTCTTGAATTTGATTTTCGTCTGACGGGTCAGCATTTTGGTCACTAAGCTGTTCTGATTGTCCTTGATCACTAACCACGCCTTCATCTTCATCTTCATTTTTGGACGGATGTATTTTGGCGGATGCATTTATGTTCGAATGATTTCTGGAGCGACTTTTCATAGCGGATGTATTTATGTTCGAATGATTTCTGGAACGACTCTTAGGGGCATGATGTCGAGAATCACTATGGTCAGATGTCGTAAAATCAGAAACTATGTTGCTGGCCTGAAAGTTTTAAAATGAAGGTAGGAGTTTCTCAAGTGGGAATTGTAAATTTAAATCAGTGATTGTTGTTTAACATTTAAATCGAATTAAAGATAGCTTAAATCATGATAGTATCATTGAGAAAAGATTTCTTTAATATGTACCCAAACATAAAATGTTCCACATCCGGCGCTGGTCGCATGCGCCATATCCTCGTCATATGGATTCAGAAACTGCGAAGCCAGATTGGCCGAGTTCTCTTCTACGTGGACCTTGTCGAATTTCTTTATCCTGTTCATAAGAGATTCTTTTCCGGTCCTCCTCATCAAATACTGGACATCTCTCCAATCCTTTAATATTCAGATTTAACAAACATATTTTATTAAGGTGTTAGAAAAAAGTTCGAAAATCCCCTTTATTGATTAAAAAAGGTTAACTTCCCCCTCACAATTTCATAACAATCAACTCATTAATATATCCATCCCCTGTTTTTATAATAAGTTACCTTAATCACCTGTCCACCCAATATTTTATATAAAGCAACTTTGCCTTCCAGTCTGACTAGCCCTTGTTTTAGAAATTTAACTGTCTTATCCACCACCCCTTCTTTTATAACAATCAACTCTTCCTGCCCATATACCCAATCCCTTTTTCATAACAATCAACTCCTCTATCCAACCAACCCCGTTTCATAAAATTCAACTCCTTTCTTCCCATCCACACATTCCCTGTTTCATAACACTTAACGGAGAGTTAGGGAGACTACCCACCCAACCAATCCCTGTTTTATAACAATCAACTGATACCTCCAGCATTTCTTTTCGTTCTCCAAGTAGTGTAAACACGGCTTTCATCACGTCGTGAACGATGGGTTTTGGAGTCTGGTAGTTACGCAATTCTGTAACGGTTACCAGGTTCATTTCCAGAATCTCGTGGGCGTACCTCTTCGTCTTCTGTAGATCCGCCAACACATCTTCAGCTTTCTGGATTAAGGACTGTAGTTTGTGTTCAAATTTTGAAGATTTTGCCTGATGGAGGTTTTCTTCCAGAGCTTCAACATTCCTTCTGTTAACACTGTCTCTTAGTCCTGTTATATTCAGAGACAAGGTCTTCTAATTCATATTACCTAAATGTGTTATCTTTCTGTTTAATTTGTTGTGTAGATTATATGAACATGTGCATTGGTTGCTTTGGGGTTTTTTTTTTCTTCAAATATCTCTTGCGTTTAAAAAATTTCAAATGATGCAATAAACAGGACTGAACAATTTAAGTATCAGCACAGGACATTTCCCCATAAAGTTGATTAAGAGACAGAAACTTCTATAATAAATACCAGTTTAAGAAACGAAAGTTTTCTTTTGTTTGTTCATTTTATTGCTTATTTTACTTTAAGATTAAGACTACTAGTATTTATTGTAATTGTGCAAGTGGTGATAAATTTAGAATTGACATTGGTTTAGACAAGCACCTGCATAAAATTATATACATGTATATTTTTAACATGCATTTAAAATGGGCGGGAGCAACAAATGTTTTAGTAGTATTCCGTGACTATAGTCTATATTTAATCAACAAACCTTTTGATAGCTTGAGATATTCAATCTTGTCCTGGGCTTTCTTTAATTCCCCTTTATCGTCCAGATCAAATTTGGCAAATTGATCTATAGCACGCTTGATAACTACCGGATCTTTCGACCGAAGCGACACCTTTAGTTCAACCCTCGCTTTTTTCTCTGACGCAGTCTGTCATGGTACATGATATTACGTGTTAAGTTAAATACAATTTGTAACCAAAACATAAAACAGAGAGAGAGAGAGAGAGTGAGAGATACACTTAAATAAATTCCTTAGATCTAATGCTCATCACAAACCTATTTGATTTGATTTCAGTTAATAATTACCTCGTAGGTTCGATGTTTTCTTTCCCCATCTTGTGCTTCCAGTAAATAGTTACAAACATTTTGGAATTCTTTGTCTTCATTCCCCTTCGTGTTAATCTGCAAACCAAACTCCCCTTTCTGTGGTATCGCCAACCCAATGCATAGTTGATTCCCTACCACCCTTGTAGAGACGAAATTCTTTAACTGGTGACTATCCATACTGTAATGACTTTGTACTTGCACATATTTTGTCATTATAAACTTTATTTCCGTTTCCCGTTTGCTGTGAAAGCTTATAACACTATCATGATGTGTTTCAGCCTTCAGTCCTGCGAGTTCAGTTTTAAAATTTGGCCCAAACCCAACATCCGGGTTACATGGAAAAGGTTTAATGTCCATCCTGGCATTTTTGCATATGAGTTTGAATGAACACAACCAGGACATTGCATCCCCTTTCAAAATCCCGTGAACGTCAATTTTATAAACTCCAGGACTAGGAAATCGAATCTTGAAAGCCACTTTACCATTCTGGTTCAGTACAGCGACGTATTTATCTAACTGAACTTCCGAGGAAATTGGGGAGTTCGACTCTTCGTCATTATAGAATAATTCATACGTCATCATTATGTCTTCTATGATGGAACTCTTTAAGCATATGTTACACAGCCCGTCTTCAGAAATGAGAACACACTTGGGTTTACTTACAACCTTTGCCTTATACTCAAAGAAAGACGGTCGGCAGTATGGCATCTCTACAAATTCATCTTTTGAGATAGGTTTTCTCAGTAGCTGCCACTCGGGGTTGTCCGGGAAACACCGGTATACGAACTCTTCTGCGTCAGGGAGGAAGTAATAATCATTAAGTGTACTGACGCTCTCTCCTGTGGAAGCTGGCATCTTCTCACGAACCCCTTTACCTTTTAAATAAAACAGCAAATGTACAAACATATAAAGTTTACTATAGTTTGTAAACGATATAGTTTTCAATAAAAACATGTTAGCTTAAAAGTAGGCAAATCGTATACATCTACACAACGTTCATAATATTTACAGTTAAATACTTTATAAATACTAGTATTCGGTTTATAGGGCTAAGAAACAAGATGTAAAAATGTTTTTATGAGAGAGAGAGAGAAAGAGAATGAGAAAAAAAGGAAAGAAAGACCGACCTTTTGCTTCCACAAGAGTCCATTTCCCTGTGCTATGCCCAACCACTACCTTACACGCCCACAACGGAAATACGAAGCGCCATCCACCATTGATGTAGACTGCATTCCACATGTTGCGGAGGTTTTCCAGTTCTGTCTGGCCGACTTCATATCCAGCGCTCTTAGCGAACCCATGAATAATGGCACAAGGAATTTTCGCTGCTCTAAAATTGGAGAAAAGAGCTCTAGATCTGTATAACGAATCAACTGCTTCCAAACCTAGAATCGACGTATTAAAATAATCTTCATATTTACCGACAAAGAAGAGTGAAAAGCGTGGTATATGATGATTTTCCCTCTTTCATGCGCTTCAGAATCTGCATCGGGGAGTTAAGAATCACATTTTCAGGAAATTTTATTTCTTGAACATTCTGTCCGATGACCCAGGAGAATATTGCGCGTACTTGCTGGACGTCACGTGACATTCCTTTCGTTAGCAACGCCGCAAGATCTTCAAACGTATTAGCATCCTCGGGTTTAATCTGAAAGAAAACGCTGATATGAAGTCGATGTTGAATTTCAAACTGAATACTACGACAGCAAAGTAATAACCAAAAAACCTTTCTCACATGATATTTTAAAAATAAATTACCTTTCTGGCTCTCTTATCTCCCTCGGCAATATCAGCTGCTCTTAAGATGTCCGACTTCCGGTTTGAGGCTGGTTTTGGAGGAGGATAACCATCTTGTACAACAGGTATGTCATTCTGATACAATCCACAAAAATATTAATAACATGTATTTTAAAAATAATCGGTTAATCTTACGGAACAATTCTGCAATGAAAAGTAGATTTATTTGTACTAAGTCCATGTTTAATTAAAGTACTTTGTTGTGCTGGTTATCAATGCTGAAGATGTTTATGGACAAACTAAGCATGCTAATATTGTTTCCACTAGGTCTATGTTAAAAAATGAAATCTTTTAATGAGTATATTCTTATGTCAAAATACAGGTAAAAGTGTATTGACCTTATTTCTGAAAGAAACTTTAATTAAAATATAAACATATAAACAAATAAATTAACATGTACACATGTACCATGGTTGTAATCTCAATGAATATGTATTGTATTCTTACCTTATATTATGTTTAATAAGGACCAAATTGAACACCGATATATATAATTAAACAAATTATCAAATTAAATCTAATACATGTGCCATTTAAAGAATCACTTATTTTATTATTAATGGCCCTACCTGCATTATACAAGGTATATTGAAATATTTAATGTATCCCTCCTTTGATAAGACTTTACAAAAAATTACTTTAGCTACAGAAATATGAAGATCAACACTAGTCCATTCTTCCTGTAAAAACACACCTACTATCTATAGCTAGTACTTTGATCCACCCTAACATTTTCCTACCGGAACTTACCACATCCTCTGTGTTTTCTTGGAGGATGTCGATGTAGTCAGGAATGTCGAGCTTTTCCTCCACCTCCTCCCCCTCTCCTTGTGGGGGTCCCAGAGACTGGGGACCTTGTTCAGACGTCTTCCGTGGGGACGACCCATCCACACTTTCCGTGGGCCCATGGGGCTTTGATTCCTCTGGAGTCGTGTTTTGTTTTGCTGGTTTACTCGCGCCGCCTCCCATAGTGCATAAATTTTTACACTTTAAATTAATAATAAACAGTGGGACGGACAACTTCGGAATGGACATTTTTCCGAACTTGCGCACCCTTTTCCTTTAAAGCTAACATCTTAGGTTTTTTTTTAAATGGTGGGGTTTTTATAATCAAATTGATTTATGAAAAAAAAAATTCAACATTTTCTGCTACTTTTTGAGATATTTGAGTTCAAAACAAAAAATCCCATGGGGAAACATGAACTTAAAAATACCCCACAAAAAACCCCACAAAAACCCCATGGGGTTTATTTTTCACCCCATGGGGTTAAATAACCCATATTATTTTTCATGGGGTTCTTTAACCCACGTCTCACTAAAAATAAAATGTGGGGTTTATTATCCCATAATTTTTTATGTGGGGTAAAAAAACCCACATTATTTCTCTTAATGCTTGTAATCATGGTAAATTATCAAGTAAGAATTATAAAATAAATATTGTTTGGAGTTGTGTACATTTTTTATCAACTTTGTAACAATTTAATTAATTAAATTTTTTTTTCAAATTCATTGATATAGTATATTATAATACCTTTTATCACTGCAATTGTAAATTAGACATGGCATAAGCATGATAAGAAGAGAAATAAATTATATATTTTTTTTGACTGACCCGTAAGTGAAAAAGTAAACAAATACGGATTAAAAGTTTGAAAGTTTATCTAATATTCCAAGTGGGAGAGAGTTAAATATAAAAAAGACACTGGAGGCAGTACAGGCAATTTTATCAGAAAAACAATGTAAAAAATAACGTGACTTTGTTTACGCTAGCGTAGCTCACAGGTTATTGTTTTCACTATTTTACTGATAAAACTTCCGACTCCTCAGTCCTGTAACCTGTTGATCGTGAATCACATAGTAATGATACACTTGTTCTACTTACATGTAGTTTAGTTTGAGCTCTGCTGTTTGTAGCATAATGGACTTGATTCAAACAAAGACAAAAACTTTTCTACTATTCAAAGAATGTTTTTGAAATTGATTGAAAGAGACCAAATCAAATCATAACTTGTGATACTTCTTTACTTGAATTCCTCATTTTGGCACCATTTTCACCCACATCTTTTTCTTTTCCTATGTATAAGTCGTACTCTGAGAAACATATGGGTGACTCTGACAAATAGCGTAAAATTCAAAGATTAAACTGTTAAATTTATCCGGAATTTGTTTTTCCGCTATATTGACAAAAGGTAAGTATATTATACTTATAGATGTTTATGTCCACTGGCCCTGATTTGGGAATAAATCCCATTATATTCCATTCTAAATAATCTGTAAATGTAGTAGCTTCTCAATCCTAAACCAGAAAAATGCTTTCTTTAAAGTAATTAAAAAACCAGTTCGTCTTCTTTCATCTCTTTTTTATGATTTAATTATAAAAGTGTTATATTGCATATAACATGCAAATAGGACCAATTATTACCTGATTATATGTTTGAATGATCATTACATTAATCATGAAAAAGTACAGATTTTAAAATTGTGGTAATTTCCTTAAATATTTCAAAAAAAATATATAAACAAATACTTTGATAAAGTTAGAATTACTAAATACAAGAAATTTATTCCAAATTGGCTAAATATCATTGAAAAGTATAAAAAAAAAAAAAAAAAAAGATATGGTCATCTAAAGACAGAGAATTTTTACCAGGTAGTATTTTTAATCAAGGTGAGGGAGGGGCTAATTTTATACAGGTGTGAATACCTTGGAGCTAGCAGTCTACCTGAATGGATACACAGTGGAATACCCTAGGTGTCAAACTTTACCTGTGTTAGGGATTTTGATACTTTTAAAATAAGTAGTAAAAAGTATTAAAATATTGAATTATTTTTTAAGGTTTAAAAACACCCCTATCCATTAAAAAAAAAAAATATCATATCATACTATAAACTGCCTTTATGAGAACTCACCAGTATATATGACTGTTTGAGGATAATCTTCCTAGGAAATTTTCAGTCCTTATATTGCAATTTATAATTTTTGATTTAGAAAGTTCATGCTTTTACAAGAAAAATAAAACAATACTAATGCCAAAT
Source organism: Saccostrea cuccullata (assembly GCF_032062105.1). Classification (NCBI taxonomy): domain Eukaryota; kingdom Metazoa; phylum Mollusca; class Bivalvia; order Ostreida; family Ostreidae; genus Saccostrea; species Saccostrea cuccullata. The sequence goes on from NW_026925650.1 coordinate 46,164, forward strand.
TTCATTGAAAAGGAAAAACTTATGACCATTTAAGAGTCAACACACTGGTACGATCGACTGAATATAACCTGGTGATGGATTCTCCCCATGTACATTTCAGTTTTCTTACAAATCATCATGTAAGATTTAGAAAGATTATGCCATTGCAAGAAAAATAAAACCATACTTGCCAAGTTTCATTGAAAAATAAGAAAGTTAGATGGCCAGTTTAGAGAACACACCTGTACGATTGACTGAATATGACATGATGATGGATTCTCCCCATGTAAATTTCAGTTCTTTTACAAATAATCATGTAAGATTTAGAAAGTTTATGCCATTGCAAGAAAAATAAAACCATACTTGCCAAATTTCATTGAAAAATAAGAAAGTTAGATGGCCAGTTTAGAGAACACTCCTGTACGATTGACTGAATATGACATGATGATGGATTCTCCCCATGTAAATTTCAGTTCTTTTACAAATTATCATGTAAGATCTAGAAAGTTTATGCCATTGCAAGAAAAATAAAACCATACTTGCCAAATTTCATTGAAATATGAAAAAGTTATGGCCAGTTAACAGAACATACTAGTATGATTGACTGTGTATAACATGATGATGGATTCTTCCTATATAAATTGATGTTCTCTTAGTTTTACAATTTATCATTTTAGATTAAGAAAGACCATACTTTTACAAGAAAAATAAAACCATTCTTGCCAAATTTCATAAAATATGAAAAAGTTATGGCCAGTTAAGAGAACACACTAGTACGATTGACTGAATATGACATGATGATGGATTCTCCCCATGTAAATTTCAGTTCTTTTACAAATTATCATGTAAGATTTAGAAAGTTTATGCCATTGCAAGAAAAATAAAACCATACTTGCCAAATTTCATTGAAAAATAAGAAAGTTAAATGGCTAGTTAAGAGAACACACCTGTACGATTGACTGAATATGACATGATGATGGATTCTCCCCATGTAAATTTCAGTTCTTTTACAACTTATCATGTAAGATCTAGAAAGTTTATGCCATTGCAAGAAAAATAAAACCATACTTGCCAAATTTCATTGAAATATGAAAAAGTTATGGCCAGTTAACAGAACACACTAGTATGATTGACTGTGTATAACATGATGATGGATTCTTCCTATATAAATTGATATTCTCTTTTAGTTTTACAATTTATCATTTTAGATTAAGAAAGGCCATACTTTTACAAGAAAAATAAAACCATACTTGCCAAATTTCATTGAAATATGAAAAAGTTATGGCCAGTTAAGGGAACACACTAGTACGATTGACTGTGTAAAACATGATGATGGATTCTCCCTATATAAATTTATGTTCTCTTTTAGTTTTACAATTTATCATTTTAGATTAAGAAAGACCATACTTTTACAAGAAAAATAAAACCATACTTGCCAAATTTCATTGAAAAATAAGAAAGTTAAATGGCCAGTTAAGAGAACACACTAGTACGATTGACTGAGTATAACATGATGATGGATTCTCCCTATGTAAATTTCAGTCCTCTTACAATTTATAATTTTAAGTCTCGATCAACTCTGTTTTAAGTGGTTATAATCTGCACCAGTAAGAACATTTTAATAGAAAAGGTCATATATTTTATGTAGGCATTCACAAATTAATTTGGTAAAATTAAAAAGAAATGTTGGAAAAGTATTCCATGAAGATACAGTACATTTTAATCTGTTTAATAAGAAATATATGAAGAAGTTGAATAATACATGTATGAATTCTTATTTTAATATGAAAATAAGTTGCAACCGATTTTGAATGAGCAAACCATGAAGCCTTACGTCAGAGACATTTATTAGTATTTGGAAATTTATCAATATGTCATCGACTGTTTTCAATGGCAATAACACAATAATTATCAATTGGTAGAATTACAAAAAAAAATTTTATTTTTTATTTTTTATTTATTTATTTATTTATTTTGTATTTTCATCAATGAACACTTTGAAATGTGCTTTTTACTAGGACAACTTAAAAACAAAATTTAGATTAGCTAGTTACTCTGAAACCAGTTATGTATACACAAATGCAGGATATAGTAAACAGGAAATGGCTCGTGTAATGATCAGTCTGTGTGGAAATATATTCTTGAATATATGTATATACCGGGTATATCATCATATAGACTGAAACTCTGAAAGGTGTGAGAATATTCCTTCAGGCAAAATTCTCCAATATATTTTCAAAGGTGTGAAATAGGGATAAGTCACTGATTTCAATTTAATTGATCTTTTACAAATTTATACAGATTTTCAGAATTAATAAATTGAAAATCAATCTGCACTTCATCCCTTTTATGACAACACTAATCAAAGGGTTTTAATTAAGACTGTTTTTCATGATTCATCACTCCAATTAAAATCATCATAATTTAATAATTAGGTACATTGCATGCCAGTACTCAGTGGTCATTAAATAATACATGGCTTCCTCTCTCTCTCTCTTTCTCTCTCTCTTGACTGTATAAAATTATTGCACCCACAGTAAGGTTTTTTTTGTTTTTTTTTTTCATTTTTTCCCCCCAGAAAATTTCAATTTTAGCTGTTGACAGGATAATTGGAATAAAAAACCATGCACAGAGAGAGATAGAGAGAGAGAGAGGATATAAAACAATATCAAAAAAATTCTGTTAGTTGTATATCAACACTTGAGGGGAAATTTGGAATAGCATGTTAAATATAAAGCATTCTGAAATAATCAGACCGTTGAATTTTTTTTTTTTTTTTGGTTTACCAAATAACGATGAAATGCATAAGGAATATTTTTTAAGCTTTCCGTTAATACTATAATTGGTGTTGATGTACATGGTTAAGGTTGTGCAGTTCTTAAGATTTAAATATATATGTAGTAAAAATCACTTGAATACGTTAAATATATATGTAGTAAAAATCACTTGAATACGTGTAAGATGGCTGCATCCCTCTACATTTTCTCTACTTAATTAACTTGACTACACTTTTGCAGCAAACCTGACTGTGAACTCTTGTTTATTTGCAATATATATAGTAAGGCACCAGTTCATGTCATACAGTTGTGTGAAGTTAATTGTAAATGTGGAAATTCATGTACCATTTTTTGTTTCTACATGTATTTAGATTATTGTCTTTCAGTTGAGAGACTGTAGACAGAAGTGTAACATGAAAATAAGAGTAATTGCCTTTCACACTTCAACGTTTCTTACATTGTTTATATACCAAGTGTTCTCCGGAGACAGGTTTTGATACTTATGAAGAATTTAAATCAAGATTCAATAAATTGTCGTTTTTCTTTATTAAACTTTAAAAATAAAATGTTACTGTCAAAACTATTGTTAAGTGAGAAATACACTAGCTTTTATTGTTTAGATGGGAAAATAATTTCAGGTTAATGAAATGACCATATGTATTTTAAATCTTTATCTTCGATCTTAGAAAGGGACCTAACTCTGTAAAGCGGATCGTATAATGCTTATATTGTCCTCAGTAGTAAGAAGACTAGATTAGTAGATAGGATATGGGACATTTTGAAAGGAAGAATTAAAACTTTTATTTTATTAATCATTAATTTATTGATTAATATAGCCTTTAATTTTTTCGAAAATGTTACAAATTGAAAAGACCTTACTTCCAGATATTGACCATGATGACATCGAAACGCTTTAGGTTTGGACGGAACCATTCATATTTCTGCACAGGGGTGTCTTAAAACAAACGGAACGTGAATTTGTTTCTTATTTTTAATCCGAGTTGGATTCCACGGAAATTTTATCAATCTTGTTGATTTTATTTATTTTCATAATCTTACATTATTTTTGAATAATAATAATAGAGCAACTAGAGTCTGAAGTTAAACCTACCCACCCCCTTTTGCTGACTTTCGAGGAACCAACATCTACACACCCCAGATCTAGATAATCCAGTCCCATCACTAGTTGCATATTACTTCTGAACAAACTTACATTTTTAATACTGAACAAACTGACAATTTTAATACATAACTTTATATGTCCAGAGTTTGAAAACCTAATAGAAAAAAAGATGTGAAATATGATTAAATTCCTTCAAAATCAGATCCCATTAAGAACAATATTAAAAACTTTGAATTAAAAAAACCGTACAATCTTTTGTATTACTCCTAGGTTGAGGTAGAAATGTTGAACCATTATTTTAAAACCGGAAAATATAACATTCTTGAAAGTACATGTAGACTGCTCTAAGATGGGACTAGACGATTATTATGCAATATAAACAGGAAATGACAGGTGTCACTACTTAGGTGTGGAACCGAATCCTTGTATATATATATACACGTGTGATGGGTTTTAATGTACCCCTCGGAATACAGCCCTGAGGGTGAATCTTACAATATATTTTCTATCTAGTGTATATACAGAGTGGTTCGACCATGCTCTACGCGCTGAAGTTATTAAACAATGATTGCATACATGTGCCCCCCCCCACCCCCATACCTAGTACCATAAATAGGCGATTTCCATGCATTTGTTATATGGGATAAAATATTATTTATATAGAATAAAATTTATAAAATACAGATTAATGGAGGAGGGGTGGGTCGTAAGAATTTAACTTTTGTTTAATGATTTAGACTTTTATATTCTTATCATGCATTTACAATCAAATAAGTCCGAAGATTGACCGGAGAGTCCATATTTTCCTCGTATAAAAAATACAATTATTTTTTTTTTTCTTTACAACAGACCGAGAAGAGTAAGGGGTATAGTATTTTTGAGACATAAACGGGTGTGAACAAAAAAATCTCGATTGCATATCATGTGCTATAATTTATATGTAATTTGCTTGTAACGGTGGATTAATCATGTGTTGATAAATAAATAAATAAATAAATAAATAAATAAATAAATAAATAAATAAATAAATAAATAAATAGAAAGATTAGAAAAGTCAATAATGAAAAAAATATAAATCTACTGCAGGTGGGTTATCATGTATCGAAATTAAGTGTAAATCGCTAAATTGAGTAAACCGGGCTCGCTACCCATTTTAGTCACCTTGAAAAGACAATCGGCGATAATGATGGATAAACACAACATTTTAATTTAAAACTTTCAGCGAAGGCAAATCTTATAGTAATAAACTATGTCTGTAAATTTCATGAAGAAAGAATGTGTATTCATTCCGTTATTGTCAAAAACCCGTTTTTCAGTTTTGAAATTCCCGGCCCGGCCCGGGTTTCGCTACCCATTTTAGTCACACTACAGAAGAGCGGAAAGGAAGAAGACCACCTGTCTGGATGTACAGGTCTAATGATGGAATTAAGAACTTTATTTTAGCAAGGATTAATTCACGCAAGTATTTAAATCAGTCTGATTGATTTGGCGTGTGTGAATTATTCCATTAACATCACAAAATGTCCAATTGGAATTCTGCTGTCAGTCAGTGTCTGAATAGTTTTGTTTACATATCAGTGATGTAAGTATTAGCATGCTATGAATTTGGGGGTTATTTCTTGCAAAACGGAATCAAGCTCTATGAGGTAAATATTAGGGTAATTTACATGGTCAAAAAATTAATGTAACTTTTTTTAGTTTCCTGTCTTAGTGAAAAATAGTCTAACTCAACACTCAAGGGAGGAGGAATATCTGTCAGGGTGTCCCATGTATCAGTAGAGTATGTCACATTGTGCCTGTTTAAGGTTAATCAAGTTCAAGTTCAGTTTATTTATGGATTCTATAACATTAGGTCTGTGCGAATAAGTTCAATAATTAAAGTAATCCCTGCATGTACTTTTATGGGGTACTCACAAATGTGGATCTTAACGACTGCATTGATATAGATGTGAAATTTCTATTTTCCTTCTAAAAAACTGTGAACCAAAAATTATCACTTTGAAAACAAAGTACTGGAATCATATGATATGTATGGAAATACAGTACCTGGCCATAAGTCTGTCATAAAATGGCTGACGTAACGTAACGTGAACAACGTGAACGCAAAATTCAAAAATAAAAAAAATTCTATAAATATTAAGCACTTACCTTTTTATCTCTAGTATTTAGTTGCATGACCCTTAGATTTAATAACTTGTCGAATTCGCCTTGGAATTGAAGCATACAGACTCTGAATGTAGTGCTGAGGCAAGGACCACCATATTTCCTTTACTTTCAAGATGAGGTCTTCACGATTATGAATATTGTGTACCTGTCTCTGAAGACGTATTTTTATGGTTCTCCACACGTTTTCAATTACATTGATATCTGGAGATTGTGATGGCCAAATAAGACATTTAATATCGTTTTCAGTTTTCCATGATTTTGTTGCGTTAGAGGAGTGACCGGTGCATTATCATCCTGAAATAAATAGTCACCATTCGGGAAATGGCGCAAAATAACTGGCCATAAATTTGTATCCAAAATGTTAATGTATTTTTGGGAATTTTTTTACCTCTGTAAATGTTCCGATTCCTTCGTGAGTAATACACCCCCAAAACATCGCCGAGTACTTTCCGTTTCCACGGACGCCAAGACACTCTGGTCGCCATACTTCGTCGGGTCTTCTCCAGATGTAAACGCGCTTATTCTGGTCAATCACAACCTGGGTTTCGTCGCTGAAAATCACCTTTTTCCAATTATTATTCACTGTCCAATGTAATTTCCCTCGACACCAATTTACACGGCGGGTGCGGTTTACAGATCGAATTGTAAGGGTCTTCCTGGTTTTCCTTCTTGTAAAGTTTAAAAATCGCAAACGTCTTCTTACCGTCCGTGAAGAGATAGAACTTGGTAACTTCGAGTTCACTTCATCAGTTATTTCACCCAAAGTTTGCCGTCTGTTGAGTTTCACACATCGAAGTATCTTACGATCTCCTCGTACATCAGTTTTTCTAGGTCGACCGCTTCGATGCTTATTTTATGGATCCGCGCGTCTTGTATGAGAAACTTGGAAATCCCAGACTGGCTCACAGAAAGAATAGCTGCTATGTCCTGTTGGGTGTATCCACTCTCAGACATAGTTATTATCGCATTTTTCATAGGGGTAGACATTTGTTTACCTTTAGTAGCCATCTTGTCAGTTGCTAAATATTTGACAGATATTGCGTCACTTTTATAAAATGACGTCATAGAATTATTGTATACACTCTATAGAAAGGAACTATTCAACAGCAGCTTGCATAGAGCGATTTATTTACCAGCGCTAAAGAAAAAAAAAATGGCTTCCTGAATTTTGATATTTCAGCAGCCATTTTTATGACAGACTTATGGCCAGGTACTGTACCTTATTATGGAATCTTTAATATTTTTTTTTTCTGAATCATGTGAATATCATTCATATCTATGTATTTAAATACTGAAGGGTGAGAAAATTGCAATTCCTGTAACTATGTACATTTACAACCCAAAATGAAACCTGAACTGAAGTCATAGGATCTTGCTAATAATTATGACAGATGTTTTCTATATACAAGAATTCAATTTCATTTAACCCATTGATTGATTGAATGGAAAAATAACAAGCAAATTTATTCAAAGAATTGTGGTTCCCTGCTTTTGGCGTCTATATGGGTGAGATGTTATTATAATTTATGTACAACATATTTTGTAAAATAAGAATGCCAGGTATCATATGTCATTGAAGAGTTACTGTAGCTCCAATGTTTTTTTTTCTAATAAGGTCAAACATGAAGGTAAAGGTCAAGGGGTCAGAAATCATACATTGTAGCTTGCTCAGAAATGCCACAGACAGGTCAAACATGAAGGTAAAGGTCAAGGGGTCAGAAATCATACATTGTAGCATGCTCAGAAATGCCACAGACATATGTAAACCCTATCTCTTTTAAATCAAAGTCATAAGGAAGAATTAATATTTATGAAAAGTATGTCATACTTCAAGGTCAAGATATCATGGTAAAAAATCATGATAGTGTAATCTGTATTAAGAAAGGAATAATTCGCACAGGTAATACATGTGTAATTTGAACATGTTGAAAGCCGTATCTCAGCTCATTCAAAAGATATGACCAAAGTTTATAAGTTTTTGTGACATTGATAAGCCAACCATTGAACATATGACAGATGAATAAGATTAAATGTCCTCTCATATTCGCTAAGGTGGGGGACAAAAATCAAAGAACTCATCAAAAGGGATTGACTGACCTTGACATGATAATGCATATAGATGCTTCCTGTAAAAATAAATGTCTTCTTACAATAATTTAGTTTATAGTTAGAAAGTTTAAGTATCATAAGAAAAAGAAATATCAAGTTTGACATACATGTAGATCTATTTCAATGAAAAGTGATATTGTCAGAATGAGATCAATATTGCCTGACTGCACCTTGTAGGATGAAAATTTAGTTTTAATAATTTCAGAACTTCTTTTTTTCTAATTAGAAACCAAAGAATTTTTTATGAATTCCAATTATATATTACTAATAATTATAATGTACATGATGTATATAAAGCCTAAATTGATTCGTTATCCAATGTAGATTTAACAGTCGAGCTGGTTGATGACAGGAATAAACTTAAAAAAATAACTATTAGTAAGTAGGTACCATAAAGGCATAGTACATGTATACATTAATGTATATAATTATGTTGTCTTATTTCATCATATTCATTGTACCTGCTTTTTTGGCTGATATTAAAGTGGTTATTTCAGCTTTTTTTTATTCAGACAGAGTAACATAGAGATGCAATTAATTTCATTTTTCATAATATTCATTCATTCATAAAAATAATAAAGATACTTAACCTATAATGATAAAAAAAGAAGAATAAATCAGATTGGTGATCAATATCCAAAGACATGATGGCGGATCTAAGGGAATACTGTAGGTTGTAATATTTTCCTTCGTTTATTGCTTTTCACATTTACCTATTAGACATATCGACTTGAGTTATTTCTCTCATCTTTTTTTTATGATTATGGCTAATTGATTTCAAACATTTAGCTTATAAGTCATGTATTATCATAGTCTAAATTTATGAGTGGTGGATCCAAGGGGAGTTGATATTGAATTTTTAAATACTTGTGGTGGATCAAAAAATACTAATGATTTTTGCAAATTTATTTCAACATTTAGCTAATATTTCTGTGTGTGATCATGATCTTAACTAAGAAGTGGTGGATCCAAGGCAAGTGGATATTAATAGCCATGAGAGTTGTGGTGGATGTAATTGTAAGGGGAGTACATGTAGATAGATATTTGTAATGGGTCAAAGGATAATAATGATTATGGTTAATTGATTTCAAACGTATAGCTTATATGTCATGTGTGATCAAGATCTAAACTTATAAGTGGTGGATCCAAGGGGAGTGGACATTTATATTTTTTAATTATTTGTTATTGATCAAAGGATATTAATGATTTGTGATCATGTCTAATTTATTTCAAACATTTAGCTCGTGATCTTAATTTTAAAGTGGTTGATCCAAGGCAAGTGGATATTATTTTTAAATATTTGTGATGGGTAAAAGGACATTACTGATTCCGGCTAATTGATTTCAAACATTAAACTTATATGTCATGTGTGATCAAGATCAAAACTCATAAGTGGTGGATCCAAGGGGGGTGGATATTTATCTTTTTTAAATATTTGCGAATGATCAAAGGATATTAATGATTTATGATTATGGCTAATGTATTTCAAACATTTAGCTTATATGTCAGGTGTGAACAAGATCTTAATTTAAAAGTGGTGGATCTAAGGGGAGCGGATATTATTTTAAAATATTTGTGGTGGGTAAAAGGATAATAATGATTATGGCCAATTTATTTCAAACTTTAATCTTATATGTCATGTGTGATCAAGATCTTAACTTATTAGTGGTGGATCCATGGGGAGTGGATATTCATTTTTTTTTAAAAAATATTTGTGGTGTATCAAGGATATTAATGACTATGGCTGATTGATTTTAAACATTAAGATTATATGTCATGTGTGGTCATGATCTAAACTTATAAGTGGTGGATCCAAGTGCATAAATATTTTATTTTAAAATATTTGGGTGAATCAAAAGATTTTAATAGTTGTACTTTGTGATATATAACTGAAGGAGTTCCATTAATTAAATATGTAGATATATTGCACATGAATTAAATAAATCCAATCTTATTAGTGGTGAATGCAAGGGGAATGGAGATTTAAAAAAAAATCCACAAACTAGACACCATATAAACATATTAGTTAAGGAAAGAGAGACCCTCTTTGAACACTGTGAATTGGTTTCTCTTGACGTGTATATTGTGTTGATATTAAATTTTCTTGCTTCATTTTTTCAAATATTCAGATTAATTGTCATCGATCAAATAATCTGTGAAGAGTTTTATGATGAATGTTTCATTATGGGAGGCAACTGCCTTAGAAACCTGTTTTCATATAAATCTTCTTTTATATAAGCAAAAATTTGAAGAATGAATACTTGAAAATTTGAAAAATAATAGATATTTGTTATAACGATCCACTTTTATAAAATGAGAAACAGAGAAGATACTAATGATCTATTAGTCTAAGAAAAAAAACCATGTTTTTAGGAATTATCTTACAGTAAATATATCAATACATGGGATTTAAAACCCCATGATAAAGAAACGTGGGAGAAAAAACCCCATATGACAATATAAGCAACATATGGGTTTAATAAACCTACATTGATTTTCGTGGGGTTTTTCCCCCCATGGGGTGAAAAATAAACCCCATGGGGTTTTTGTGGGGTTTTTTGTGGGGTATTTTTAAGTTCATGTTTCCCCATGGGATTTTTTGTTTTGAACTCAAATATCTCAAAAAGTAGCAGAAAATGTTGAATTTTTTTTTTCATAAATCAATTTGATTATAAAAACCCCACCATTTAAAAAAAACCCTAAGATGATAGCTTTAAAGGAAAAGGGTGCGCAAGTTCGGAAAAATGTCCATTCCGAAGTTGTCCGTCCCACTGTTAATATCCAATTTAAGTAAAAATTGTACACAATCATATGCAAAAAGAATTATTAGAACAAATCAGTTGAGATCCGATACCTCAGAACCAAGAATGCAGTGGAAGAAATGCCATGCTTACCACTCTACTAATGAGATCAGGTACCACTAATCCAATGTATTTATTTCTCTTTTAAAACAATAATCTTTTATCAATTATGTATGTCTTTTGTTGTTTTTAAATGATCATGATTGGGGGATTTAATTGACTTGGTACGGGGGTTTTATCATTTTGTTGTTCTTTTTATTGACATTTGAGACCCTATGTAAATCTTGGGTCTTATTCATGAAAGCCGATATTTGTAATATTGACATACAGTTCTCTTTCTAAACGGCATAAGGAATTGTGTTAAATAGCTTTTCAATTAAATCGATAAGACAATTAACAATTTTCTTCAATTTTGGTCGGTATGAACTATTTTTCTTTATTGACTGTGTTGAGTTGGCTGATACATATCTTGATCAAGAAGCGAGATCTTTACGACGGGTCGAGCATGGCTTTGAAGTTATTTGAAGACATGCAACACTGCTATAACGCTAATGGAACGCGTACAGCAATATATAATATTTTTAGAACACATTAAAGAAAATATGCATTGATGTTGATTCTTTTCTATTTTGGTCGAAAATGATGCAAATTTCAAATTTCTACAAAGTTCTGAAATAAGGGCTCTCGAGAATTTATGTTTATAATTCTCATTTTTTACGTCCCCTTAATAAGTCCGTGTAATTTATAACACATTATTTAGAAAATCTGATTTTAACATAATTATAATCTATTTTGTATATCTAAGTCTTAAATATATGTTTGTAGCAAGAAACTTATTAGATGAATATTTTGTAAAGGAGTATATATGATAAGAGCCAATTTTGGCCCCCTAAAAATCAACATTTTAGAATGTGACATTCAAATATGTTTAACTGATATTTAATTTGTAGAAGAGATTATATTAGAAATATTTCCAATATATTTTTCACATTTATATGCACTCACTGGCTGTAAATGACATGAGAAATAATGCCATTTTTGCTATGTAACAAAAAAGCCAAAATAAGCCTTTTTCTTGATGTTTTTTTCTTATGGGAAACATAGAGCGCAGTGTAGAACATAAATAATTTTTCTGTCACTAATCAGTATTGGATACTAAATACATCTTTGGTAAAAACATAAATCTTGTTCTAGGCTGCGCTCTATACTTTCTGGAAGAAAAACTGCTTGAAATAAGCAGTTTTATTCTAAATATGCTGAAATGGCGGGAAAACGTTATTTTTATGATGTCATATTTCTAAAATAACGGCATTTTGATCAAAATGAAAATGACCAATAAAGGTCGCATATATAGCTGTACAAATTAAAGCTAAATATAAAGTACAATTAAGATATTTATTTTAAGGGGCCAATTGAGACACTTACCATATATCGCTCTTTTGAGAATGCACGTACATATTATTTATTCACGTATTTAGATAAAAGATCAGAGGATAAATTCCACAAGGAAAAATATAAAGTTGTTTAAAATATTCAATATTGATCACGATTAAGAGATATTTTATTTAACACTCAATTGGTATGCTGAATATGATGAATCTATCAAATCTTTTGTACAACTGAAAAATCAACGCTTCATTGATACATATGTTGATAACCACTAAATGTTCGGGAACCTGATAAAAAATTAAAGCAACATGAGCTGCATATTTGATGTCAAATTTGTACAAAGTTCTGAAATAAGGGCTCTCGGGAATTTATCTTTAGAATTTTTTACGCCCCCTTTATAAGTCCCAGTAATTTATAATGCATTATTTAGATAATTTTACCATAATTTTAGAATACATTTTGTATATCTAGGTCTTATAAATATTTTTGTATCTTTATTTTATGATGAATATTAATTTTGAGAATGCATATAATTTATTATTTATTCACGTATTAAGATATAAGAACAGAATATAAATTCTACAAGGAAAAATATAAAGTTGTTTAAAAGATTCAATATTGATCACGATTAAGAGATATTTTATTAAACACTCAATTGGTATGCTGAATATGATGAATCTATTAAATCTTTTGTACAACTGAAAAATCAACGCTTTATTGATACATATTGATGACTACTAAATGTTCTGGAAACTGATAAAAAATTAAAGCAATATGAGCTGCATATTTGACATCTATTTTTTTTTTATGGCAACATTGTAAATAACTATTTAAATGACAGAAAAAAATCAACTTTAATAAACTTCTGATGTACATATTTGCAATGGAAGAACTAAATAAGCTTCGATTAGATCAGAATTACATTACTGTCGTCTTGTACAATATTGATTTCTTACATAAAACTGTACATTGTATTGTATAAAGAAGTCTTTCTTCTGCTTTATTTTAGTCTAATTGATCAAAAAGGTTTCAGTTACATATAAATATACCATGATACATATAACACATTTTAACAACAAAATAAAATTTTAAAAATACAATTAATATTGCTTTAATATTTTACATAAATTGATTTCTCTTTTTTTCAGAAAAATTAATATGCGGTAATTTACTTTTTCCTTAGCAGCCAAAGTTAAACCACATTTCAGGTTATATAGATCTACATGTAGAAGTATATTATACTAAATAAAATGTTAACTAGTACATATGGAAATTTACTACTAATGGTGTCATTTCAGATTAGGAGATTCCCAAATTTGGCAAGGGGTGGTGTGGATAGATGTTTATATAAAGGTATCTGTGATTGATGTATGCTTCAGCAAATCCATTAATTCGATTGTTTAAAGTGTACACTATGTCCATTCTAAATGAATAGTTTCTCTAAAAAATGGAAAACCTGTTAATGTGTTTAACAAGATTAGAATATTTTGATTTTTTTTATTAGGTCCTTATTAAAAATAAGGTTTAAGGAGAGTGAAAAAAAGAGAAGAAAATCGACATAAATATAAATTTACGTTGTTCCTTAAATCGCTAATTAAAAGTTACGAACAGAAATAAATTAAGAAATGGGCCAAGAACATGCTAAACTGTTAACAAATGACTTACCTTATAAAAAGAGGGAATAAAGTGACGTCACACACCGGACTGACACTCGTTATCCAACATCAGTCCGGAAGTGCAGCACGACGGAATTGTTGGAAAACTTTACTAAAGTGAGGATGAAAACCCGATTTGAAACTGAGAAATCGATTGCAGGTATAGATTTCTAATTTTCTACCATCCGGTGTAAATATTGATCATCTGATTTCAAAAGTTTGACAGATGTGTACAGATATATTATACAGGTGTTTAAAATGAGGGTTATAATATTGGTTTTATTTTTTTTCCTCTCATGAGTTTATTTATACAATTGTATACGATACATTTATGTACACTGTTATATCAACATTTAGAAGTTTATACATATCGGGAAATAATAACAAAAACATTCTCAAAATCAGTTTCATTTATATGATTCACTTTGCTCAAGTGATCAATATTCTGAAAATGTCTTTTATTACACTCTACCATGAAAATTAAAAGTAATATTATGAGGAAAGATGAATTGTGAAGTGGATGTACAATATCTAGATATGTATGAAAAAAGGACCAATAATCATGAAATCGAGGAACAGCAATTAATATATAAAATGACCCGACTGTACTTGTCAGAAAATTTTAACATTGCAATTTTTTCATTTCTTGGACTTTTTGTTTTTGGCTACTTCTGTTACAGGAGGTGGATCAGGCTCTTTCATCACCTTCTGAATCTAGAACAGAGGAAATCAAAGTACTAAAAGTATTGTTACACGGTTCTTAAACTCAATGGACAATACCAATTAATAAGATTATTATGCCTTTGATATTCAAATATATTTGAATACTTGTATATGTTAAATATTTCATCTACGATAATGTTTAATTTCTTTATAGGATTGTTAAGTACATGAAAGTCTGCAAAAGTATCATAGAATACAACAAAACGCATTTTATCAAGAATGATCCGAACACTCACCCATACAAAGAAAGACGCTGCGCCTGCGCTAGTCTTTCTGACGTCATCCTCAGTAAACCTCATAAATATATTTTGCGCTTTGGTTTTCACCTCTTCTGGTACATCAGCGAGATTAAACTTTTGAAATCTGTTCATCAGGCTCTTCTTGCCCGTCTTCCTCATAAGATTCTGAATGTATTCCCAAATCTGATAATAAACAATAACGAGAAGCTATATCACTGTTTTATCATGATAGTAATTCAGGATGAGAACCCCATAAAAAATAAAATTCAAATGTTTTTTTAATCTTTTTATCAAAATAAATTTAAAATAAACCATGAGATCTTCTTCTTTTTCGCCTAGCAACAAGAACGTGGCAATCATGACGTCATGGACCATCGGAAGTGGGCTTTTATAGTTCATCAACTCCGCAATGATCGGTTTGTTGAGGTCTGGAATTGGGTGCTGGAAACCCTTCAAACGGCGTAACTCGGCCAGTAGATCTTCTGCTTGTTTAACCAGAGTGGTCAGCCGGTGCACGTATCCCGACCCCCGGGCCATCGAGATCGCCCGGACTAAGCAGGGGTCATTTCTTCTGTTGATGGCATTTATCAAAGCTGTTGTAAGAAGGATAATATTGATAAGAAATGAAAATTAAATCTTTATAAATAATTTTGATTATTATCATCTCTTAATCTACATTTCATGTATTGGGTTAAAGCAATATGTGCTGCATATTTGACATCGGAAAAAAATCTTGCAAATTTGTAATTAACTATTCCAGTAACAGAAAATAGAACATTTATAAACTTCTGTTGTTCATATTTGCTATGAAAGAACTTTTTATAGGCGTTGACTGAAGCAAAATTGAATTATTGTCGTCCTGTACAATAATGATTTCTTATATAATACTGTATATTCGGTTGTACAGAAATATTTCTTCTGAAACATTTTAAAACTTTATTTTGGTTTTATTGATCATGAGGGTTTAGATTACATAAAGATTATTCACAATAACACATTTTACCAGCAAAATAAAATTCTCAAAAATGCAACTCATATTGCTTTAATAAACTCTTCCTTTTTATTACAAGTCAAAGAGTTTGACAACATAAAACATTTTTTATAGTCTGATAATTTAAAACAACATATTGGCAGCGTATTACCCTGGTAACAATGTCAATATCACTAAAGCTGTTATAAGTTTCGACGTTATAGCCGCGAATAGGATATTCAAAGGCAACTTGTGAATAGTAACATAAATTATGATAGAATGTTCAAACCGAGGGCATCGTAAAGTTGAGTAAATTCTCGCAAAAGATCAAAACATAATTCGACATTGATTCAAATGCAAAATTATTTCACTTCCGTTAAGCACACAAGACAAACTACCCCCCCCCCCCCCCAACAAGAACTCTACTAAAACCCCTATAACTCCGCTGCAAAAGAGACTTACTTTGTTTAACCTCCAAAAACTCTAGCCTTGTGCTGGCTTTCGTGTAGTCCCCGCGGTCCTCTAATCCAGCGTTCACAAACTTATCAATGGTCACCTTAAGTAGGTCAATGTCCTTCACAGCTGTGGCTTCCTTGACCCCCTTCCTCAACAGCTTCTCTCGAGCATTCTGTAACATACAGAACGCATTAATACGGTTCAAACAAAAATACAGACGGCGAGAAAAAGAGAGTACAATCTAATCTTTTTTATTATTTTCCAATCATTAATTCAGTATTTGGTGCTAGTTAGATTCCCCTTTATAATGAATTTGTTTGTATTTAAATTCAACTCAACAAAAAATATAAATGACTTGCATGCAAAGAAAAGTATGGTCCCCGTTACATTGTCATATTTTTTGCAATCCGTTATTCGTCGTTTAGCAATGAATTCAACGGACGCAGAGTTATTATCTTGCAACTCTTTATCAACAGTATATGGGAAAATTAAAAACTGTACAAAATTGATTGCTGGCCTAGGTGCGATAGGGCGAAAATTAGCCTCTGGACATTAAACTTGGTTTTTACCTCCCATCCCTTCCTCCTCTTGGTTGAGGGTCTTGGATCTTCTGTACAGATCATGTAATTGCAGATATTGGCCATCTCTCCCCTCACGCCTTTGGTCTTACCGTAGATTTTGATCAGATAGTCCCCGTGCTGAGGAATTTTCCCCATAATATCGATCCTCCCTACGTTCTTTTTACAATAAAATCTTTCCTTTAGTTCATTCTCACTTAGAAGGATGTGCAAGAACTTCACTTTAATGTTAATACCAGTTTCAACCATGATTGTGATGTGAATGTCTTGATGGGGTTTCATGACGAGTAGTCCTGATTTTTGAGAAGGATCAATTAGTCCACCCTTCTGGGCTTCGTATGAATAACCAAGACCGATCCACGGCGCATCGGGGAAAGGTACACAATTTTCTCGCGGATTTTCACAAACAAGGCGAAAATCTGCAATCCATGGAACATTTTCACGGTCGACATGTCCACCGAAAATTGACAGTTTGTACACACCGGGAACTGGGAATCTAACAATAAAAGTCCAAATATTATCCTCATAATTCATGAGGACGTATTTGTTCAATGGCGTCTTGTTGTCAAGGTCAACCTCAGACTCGTCACGCTTGAACAGCAGGTCATAGTTCATTTGTGTTGGGTAGTCGTCGGGAACTCGGAACGCGATTTCAACAACGCCGTCAATATCGTGTAAAATACAGCTTTGTTCTGTGATCAGCTTCAAACCCAGTCCAAAATATGCCTCCTGTAAAAAAGGAACGCGGACAAAGCGGTTAAGGTCATACGGTACGGTCAAGAGCTGCCATTTTGGGTCGTCCGGGAAGCAGAAATAGAGGAAGTCATGCGGATCGGTGAGAAAGAAAAACTCGTTGATTTTCTGTATGGTCCATCCTTCTGTGTTTTCCTCTTCGTCGTCGTAGGCCGTCCACTTGTCCAGGCCTGACTTGCCAATCACTGTTTGACACGCCCACAAAGGATGGATCAATCTCCAGCTGTCCTTGACCCAAACCACGTTCCATTTGGACCTGAGGTCTTTCAGTGTATCCGTAGTCCCTACTTCGTATCCGGCACTTTTGCAGACTCCCTTTATTATCGCACATTTTATTCCCGATTTTCTACAAAGGAATAATACATTCCTCAAGAATATTAAAGATAAATGTTGTACACAAATGTTGTTCTTAATAGTTTTTATTTTACAGAAGAATTTGTTTCCATATGTATTCATTATTTTTACCTGCAGAGTACTGCAAAGAGCGAGGCATACGAAGCTCTCCCCTCCTTAATGAGTTTCATGAATCCTCTTGGTGTTCTCGCGAGATCTTCAGGCGGGTATCCTTCCAGATTTTTGTATTTAGTTGTTGTGATTGGCTGAACGCATAGCCACATGAACAGCGCACGCACCTTCTGCATGTCAGTCCTGAACGGCACCACGAGGTAGTCGAGAAGCTGCTGGAAAGATAAGTCGATCTTACCAGGAATCTGGAAAAGAATGAAATTAATTTAAACGTATAACTTCTTCTGCAATGAAACTGAAAATGAAAATAAAAGGCGATGAGAATGTGATGCGTGATGGTATTAATTCAGTTACTTTGGATAAAAAATGTTTACGTAGAAAGATAGTAGGTCTAAATTGGTTCTTGTGCTATCAAACGCTGTTACTGTGACAGAGGCAAGGATATCCAACCCCAAATATAGATTATTTGTAAAATTGATTCCATTAAATTCATATATTTATTAACTGCAAGTATTATAACTAATCCTTCGAGAATCTGAATCCGCCGCTGAAATAAACAGCGTCGTACAAAAATGGTCAGTTCATATCAGTAATTTTTGTCAGTACTATTTCGCTGGTTCTACTTTCCCCCTAGCTGCTTATATCCCACCCTGATCTGAAAATTTTCATAAGTCGACATAAATAATATAGATTTGTTCACACCTTCCTGACATGCTGGTGTACATCTTTATACTTCCAGTGTTCGTAAATATCGTCTTTCTTCAGAGAATTCTGTTTGGGTGGAGGGTAGTCCTCGTCCGGGGGAAACTCGGGGACGTCTACCTATCATTAGGAAGGTAATTAAAAGATTAAATTTAGCTACATGTAGGTCAACTTAGGAAACAAACTAAAAAATAAAATACATATGTATTATGCCAAGTTTATGCTAAACACATCTTACGTGTTCCATGGGACCTGTTTTCAGGAAATATTTTTTCTGCTCCAAAAACTACTAGAATTCTTTGTGGCATGTGCAAGTTTTTTTATATTGATACTTCAGTACATGAAGTTCGGTTTACGTGCTCTAGTTGGACAGAAAAAAGACAATTCAGCTGTATACTTACGTCTTCTTCGTCTGGCTCCCGTTGGACTCCAGGCTTTTTGACATTCGATGTCGAGGATGCTTGTGTCGAGGAATTACTGCCCATCTCCAGTTTTAATCAAGCCATATTTCACAAGATATTATTATCTGTTCTTCATTGCTTTAATTTTCTTCTTCAAAGTTCAGTGGTTAATTATTACTCGTAGCCGTGGAAAGTGTTTAAACAAATCGTGATTTGACCAATGATGCAGTTGGTTGCATGTTTTGAATTATTGTTCTTAGGTAGCACTAGGCATAATTTAAAGGAATAGTAACGTCAAGGACAACAACTCTTAAACGAATTTAAGATTAAACTAACACAGTTTTTGCCCGTGCATTTTATTCTTCACAAAAAGCAGTAAATATGTACATTACAATTTAGACTAGTTCTACACATTATAACAGTTCATCATATTTTCAAAAGTTTCACATTTTCGAATGATTTCAACTTTATCCCCATCTACAAGTAGTTCTGCTGGTCGAACCTAAAACCAGAAACAAAAAATAGATTAGAATCTAAGAAATATTCATTATTTTTCAAAAAGTAAATGTCAGAGAATATTAATTTTACTTACCCGCATATTGTAATTTGAGGACATGCTGCTACAGTATGCTCCGGTGTCAAAAACTGCGATGCCACAACCTTCATGTGGCGTTACCATCTTACGACCCTATATATCAAAGTAATAAAAACAAAAAATTCAGAAATAAGCTTTCAGTAAAATTCAAATTTTGTTTTCAGAAAAGGAAAAATACGAAATCAAAATGAAATCAAGATTTTTATACAGCTGTGTTAAGTACATGTACTGGTATTTATTTCATTTCAAATGTTTCCAAGAATATTCATATCACTATTTTATTCTTTTGCATAAATTTCCGAATTTCTTTCAAAAATCAATTTATTCTTGTAATAATTAATGACCAAATAATTAATTGAACTAAACAAATTCCAAGATAGCTCGTAAGTGATATGATTGAGTCAAACCTTTCCAAGGAAATCGGCGCTTTCACACACTGGACCAACAATGTCCCAATCTAACGCTGACTGGTTACAAGCTTTCACTTGGCTGGGTTCTGCTAATTCAATGTGATGGTAAGCGCCATATAAACACGGCCGAATTACCTCTGTCATTGATCCATCGATTACGATGTAACTGTAAGAGAATACAAGAGTAATAAAAAAAAATTTGGATTTTTGGCTTTTGTGATTCATGTATTTATTCCATCATGTGAATTTAGTATGCAACTATATATATTAAAGTCTTACTTTTTCTGTGTTGATATTTTTGTTCCTAGAACACGTGACAAAAGAATGGCGGAATTGACAACCATTGAACGACCGGGTTCTAGAATAGCAATGGTATGAGGTGGTAAAATATCACAGACAGAATTAACCAGATCATCTGGTTTTGGTGCAAGCATCTGCAACGTAAACAGGAAAATTTTGTTATAAAATTAATATTGAATGGAAAATAGTGTTACATGGACAAAAATGTTTACATGGATGGCTGTTATGCATGTATATAAAAAAAATTCACTTCTTTGTGCAGTTGCTGTCGTAATTTTGATACTGTCGTCTCGCCTCCGGGATATGTTTGAAGCGTACTGAGAAATGTGGGAAGAGTAACTCTGCAAATGAGAAATATACTAGTAGTTAAGGTTGAATATTTCCCATCCTTGAATGAAAAAAAAATTATATAGAGAGTAAAGCATACCTGTTGTTGATAAGATCTTCATATAATTTCAATTTATTTGGCTCCACACAGCTGTCAAATTCAACATGGAGCTCATGCTTAATCTTTTCTGGTACCAAAATCTAAAGGAAGTAAAAGTATAACGTATTTGCCTAGAAAGGTAATTTGCATCAAAATTTCCATCAACATTGCAAATAACACATTAATCTAAAACTCTTTTGAGAAGCATACAAAATTGCGCATTTGGGACTGACTGCATATGACTCCCAGAATGCCCGACCTTATAATATGGAGGCGGCGCAAACTAGCTTTTCAACTAATATAAACACTTGATTCCGGTATGTTGTCAGTAATTATAAAGCATATCTTACCTGTTCTTTATACGGAACAGCTAATCCTCCGCCTAAATTCAAAATCTTCATATCACGAAACCGGTTTCTTAATTTTTCAAACAAATCCACAAGTATACGAGTGCTTTTTCTGAAAACATGAAAGTCAATTATGATCACCAAATCGTGTAAATGTATGAAAACCCGTCAAAGCCACCCACACGTCTATATGTACCTGAAGTTTTCGACATCGTGAACGGTAGAGCCAATGTGACAGTGAAGCCCAAGAACTCGAATTCTCTCTGATTCCCACGCCATCTGTATCACGCTGTCTAGCTCTTCATTCGTTATTCCGAATTTGCAGCCACTTTGTCCCGTTGATAAATATGAATGAACGTCCTATAATTAGATATTTGAAACAGATTTATTAAACAGTTGATTTATTTAAAATGAGTATCAATGAATTATTAGAATATCTTGCCTTCAATTTTTTGTGTTTTTTCTCTAGAATCAACTATTTTATGCAAGACAATGTCTAATGCTCTTTGAAACCATTTAAAATTTTTCTTGCATCTGACTATTTCGTACATTTTGTTGCATTAATATTACAGGCTGGAATGTAAAGAAAAAACAATACTATACCGGGTCAATATCTGGATTAATTCGGAATAACACATGGGCCACATATCCCCCCGCCTGACACACTCTTATGATCTGCCTCAGATTAAACAGACTGTCCACATTAATAAGGACGCCACATTTACACGCTAGATCCACCTCCCAGTCAAGCTTCCCGTTACCGTTCAATACAAGAGTTCCCGGTTCGAATCCAAGCGTTAACGCTAGGTGGAGCTCGGAACCACTCACTAGTGTTAAAAACACACCGTGTTTCTTCATCAGCTTTAGAATAGAGGGGTTCATGTTGGCTTTCACTGCGTAATTAAGCTGCATGTTGCGCCCCGATTTCTGTATTGCTGTTTTGTAATTGTTTATGTTGGTTTCGAGCTGTCGTTTGCTGTAGACATACACCGGTGATGTAATGGTTTGTCCGGAGACTTCAGAATCTAATAAATCACAAACTCGAATTCCTTCACAGTATAGATTATCCTCGACATAACGGAAGCCCTCGTTGATTTTATAATTCCTTGGATTTTTAAGAATGTCCTCCATTGGTCCTCAGTGTTCTTACCTTTTCATACACGTGCATATGTACCATGCAGCCGGAAAAAAAACAGTAGCACAATACCATGAACTATGTTAAAGATTTTAGCTAAGGTCTCCGTTTGTTTGTATAGGTCATGTCCACCTAGATTATCAAACAATGTCAACATGTATCAAACGATGTAAACATGCGAATAAATAAACTAAATAATCCAAATATATTCAATATGCACAGGATATAAAGCATCACGTGGTTTTAATTCCTTTTAATTAACAGTAATTAAGATATATAACATTCAATTACTCACTTGTAAAAGTGTATAAAGCTTTTATCTTACACCTTATACTCGTGCACCAAGCCAATACTTAAACACTTTCTAAGGGAGTTTTCAAATACATTGTAACAGGATATGCAAAGACATGTCAATAAAATACCTGTAAAGTCAATAAATAGTTTATACTGGTGTCCAATTTCAGATAGTACAAACACGGAACTTGGGACGTAAAAAATTCTGTAACTTTTTTTGTTTAATATTGAAAAGGGATTGTATTACATATATACATTGTAATGAGTGAAAAATAGTAATAACTAAATGCTCATATGATATCGAGACGCCACCAATTGCTGGCTTAGAGCTGCAAATTAAACATACTCGGCACTCACGGCCATTGATCAGTGACGTATCTTTCGCGGGTCAACACCTACTACGACACAGAACAGTCTCGCCCAAAGTACCGGTCTCCACATCTAGCTGTGGGATTCTAATTCAGAACGTAAGGACCAGCTCCTTATTTTGCGACTCTAGAGCAGACGTTCTAACCATTGTGACACTGACTTTATGACCTCTGTTTTACACTTCCGGGTCTCCGTACAACTTCCTGTCAGATATACAAATATCAAAAACGCAAGAAAAAGATTATAATTTAAATTGGTACTTTTTATAACTTTTGTTTTAGTGTAATGACTTACATATCGCAAACGCATTTCAGACCGATTTATTTGAACGGTGTGTTTAGAGAAATTCCTTTCTTTGAAAATTATCATAGGTACCAATTTCGGAAGTTATATATAGCTAGCCCTCTCTTTTAACTGAAGTTTATGTTTAGGAAAAGTGGAAAATCTATCATATGATGTGTGAGTTTACTATAGTACTTTTTTAGGGGATAATAAGATATTTTAAGATTCAATAAAGAAGCAACAATGCTGTGAACATTTTTAGCCCTCCATACCCAGCCAATAGGAAGGAGATGGTCTGCAATATAGTACACATTCTCACATTGACAAAAAATCGCCACGGCACGTTCGTTTTAATAACATTTCTTTGCACATGAAGGAAACCCACGGCACAAAACTGAAGTTAAATTTCATCGATTAGAAAGTGGTTTACATGCATGTATTTGATCAGGATCAACCCGTCTACTACAAAGGGGAGAAAGATGGATATTTAGCAAATGTTTAGAAGGGAACTAAAATTACTAAATAGTCATTTGCAAGGGGATGTATTAAGACATTGGGTCTATTTTTGGAACAAGACGCAATTTCTAGTTTTTATCTATTATGTCTCTTACTGATTTATTCTACTGTACATTGTGTCTCAAAAATGCTTCTGCTTAAAGTACATTAATTGTTTCAGAAGTCATTGTTAAGATGTAGTGTTGACCATTGATAACATCCAAAGTGCAGTCTGGAGAAGACACAAATTGCAACAAGTCACGCCCCTGTCCGTCAAAACTAATTTGCTCCTGCCCCGAGAGGAACATTTCATTCAGGATTTACTATCAGAGGGTTGTCAAATGTCTGAATGCCCCAATACACAAAACAGATCTATTTTGT
Organism: Saccostrea cuccullata; assembly: GCF_032062105.1. Classification (NCBI taxonomy): domain Eukaryota; kingdom Metazoa; phylum Mollusca; class Bivalvia; order Ostreida; family Ostreidae; genus Saccostrea; species Saccostrea cuccullata. The sequence goes on from NW_026925650.1 coordinate 70,485, forward strand.
TTGATGTTTCTGAAGTGATGTATTCCGATACGTCCTTCTGTCCTTCTAGATATTTTTTGTTGATAGAACAATTCAGAATTTAAAAGTCACTCTGTCAATGAGTTTGACAGGGGGGTAAATGTACAAGGGTATGTACCCACTCTTTTAAAATACGAGTGTACTGCAAAGTAGGATGGGAGCAGAATTGCACATTTCACCTACTCCCTCGGGGTTTGAGAATAAACAGGTAAGGACAATGCTGGATTTATTAAAAAAAATTGTATTAATAAAATAACTGTACTTTTTTCTTTTCGTATGTCAGCATTTGTAAAACTGCAATTGCCCCTTTTAACTTTCATTAATTACCAATGGAAGGGTGTGATTTTCAATAAAATTCTTGATGGATATTTAATTACGTTTCTTTAAAAACTTTCTCTGTAAACTTGGGTATTTTGCAGTGTAGTTTTCCGTTCTTTCAAATAGAAAGTTCTCTTTCAAGCTTTTCTTCGTCATATAATGAAACAATTTCTGTTTCAATCGTAAAAGGGGAAACGGAATTCAAAAAATCCCTGTGTGGAAAGGTTACTGACCGAAATATGGCGCATATGACCATAACTTTCTTATTTAATTAAAGAAGACATATAAATTACTTGATATTACGTACTTAGAGTTTTGAAAGAGAATGAAATGACCAAAGCTACATTTCTAATAAAAATACTTGATCCAAGTCGTCATTTTCAGACGGAGAAAAGGGAGTTCGAATGATCAACCCTTACAAAATGTTAGAATTCTACAGTCATGGAATTGTAAGCATACTTGTACTCTTTTTTGAAACCAAAATTCGGAATTATATGTAATATATGATGTAATAGACATGTAACTTGTTTGTGTCTGTAAATAAAAAAGTATTAAATTATATGAATAGTTTCCTATCATGAAAATATTTCAATTTCAGGAGTTTCAAAAAAAGGTGCTATGGATTTGTGGGAAAATTCTTACGATAATCGGTGAGTTTGTATATTTGTCACAACTTCGTAAATAACAGACACTCAGTTTTTCGTGTTACACGTATCTATATCTGACTGAATGCGATGATAAAAATTAAAATTAGAGGTACTGTGAGTACTGTGCTCACTAAATGATACCTCTGCCTCCCATATGAATATAATGGCAAATTTCATGTTTTGCTCTGGGAGACCCGAAATATGTATCAGACAAAAAATAAAATAAGAGGGACACAATGGCATTATGTAATAAAGAAGCGGTGAAAGTATCGCAAAATTTTATTCAGCGGTATAGGAGGAGTTGCGGATAAGAGATGGGCACTGTAGCAACCGCTAATGATAGAACGCCGCTTAATGATGCAAATATCATTAAGCGTTGCAATGTCATAAATCATTGCATTAAAAGTTGACATGCTCATCCGCTTAATGATATAATTCTTTCATTAAGCGGCGATTTAGCATTAGCGGTTGAAAAGGTCAACCATTAATGCAATGACTTATAGTATTAAGCGTTACAATTGCAACGGTTAATGATATTTGTATCATTAAGCGACATTATATCATTAGCGGTTGCTACAGGGCACCCTTCAATATTAAACAAAGAATGGTAGTGTCCATCTTTTGCTATGGAAACCCAAAGTATTGATAAAAACATGTAAAACATATATCTATGTACAAAAAACAAGTAAAGGAGTGAATTTTGTCATCTTTGATTCCATGATTTACTTTTTGAAATGCAGAGATCAGCATATGCATACAATACATTGTTACTAATTTGTGTCAATGTGATACTGGTTTAATATAACTTTCAGTTCATATGAAATCATTTGTTCAACACAAATAAAATGTAACATCGGGTTTTTATGTCCTATAGCTTCTGTCTCCTCCCTCTGTGACGTCACGACACAGGAAATTTCTGCCGATACCAGCTGGAGATCCTTCACATCCGTCGGATTTAACGGAGGGAGCGGATCCTACATTAAGTAGGTGGATTCAATTTGAGAAGGAAAAATCGTCAGAAATCTCGCGTAAATACTAGCAGGCTACAAAAAAGTAATTTCCCCAACAAATGTTTGATAAGTCATTTTGCTATTTATATGAACAAACTAAAATATAGTACTTAAAGGACACGAGTGTGTTTTTAAAAAAAATATTTATAGTAACATGGATTGTTGGTGGCGGATTGACTCAGGAGCGGATGACCTTCGCCTTTTGTTATTTCTGACCTTGGATACTGCGTGTCCCGGCGATAAAGTTTATATTTACGATGGTAAGTATCTTGTCAAATCTAGTGTACAAAGTGAAAAAGCCGTAGAATTTCAAATTATTATTTATGTTTGAATCTAGAATCAAAAGGGGTGTTTAGTTTTTTTTTTTACAAATACTACTACTTTTAATGATAAAAGTATTTAAAATTCCTGTTTATATTGAGCCCACACATTATTTTGTACATATGAACTGGTTCTTTACTTGATCGTTGAGTCTTATATCTCTGTACATTTCGACGTGCACATAATTTGTTTGTCTTCTGTTTAAGTACCAGTCTAGCATTTCAAAGAAACTTGACGGGTACTTGACTTTACCTACTCTACATTTTTTATTATCTGAAAAAAATTCTGTTTGCTTTTTTATGTCATTCTGTATTTTGAAATCGAATAAATTAAGTAATATATCGATAAGTACAAAAATTAATTAACATAACAAATACATACCTGCTAAAAATCTAATATTTTTTGTTTGACCTTACATTTTGACCTACATCAACATTTGCTATAATATTAACTTTTGAAGAGTTTATGCTAGGGCTTTTATATTTCAAAAGTGTCTATCTTGTGACAAGACCTATACCTGTACATTTGTTCTAATAATTTTGACATTGACATTGGAGTTTGACTAACTTTAAAAAAAAAAAGAATTAACTTTGGTCCTAACTTTTGAACAGTAAGTGCTTGGATTTCATATTCCAAACAAATATATATATTCACTGAGACACGTCCTTTCTTAGGGTGACGACATATTTTTATCTCTTGACCTTTGGATATGACTTCCATTTGAGGAACGCCAACCGTCGCTATATAATTTATGCTTCCGTGAGGGCATCAGTGTTCCACAAACACATCATTTTTTTTTTTTTTTTTTTTTTTTTTTTTGTTTTGTCTGTTTGATGGTTGTTTGGTATTGTTTTTGTATAAAAAGGATTAAAAATCTTTAATTTGTGAATAAAAGCCTGTAATTTTAAAAGGAAATTCAGCAGCAGCCACTGCCCTTGCAAATAACAAGTGTGGAACACCGGCCACGCCTTCACACTATTCGACGACTCAGCGATTCGCCTATCTTCGAATGGTAACCGACGCAAGCGTGCAGAGGGCTGGGTTCAAGATGGATTTTATTGCTGCCCAAGATTACTGTATGTTTACAATATACATGTAACTGGTATATCTTCAAATGATTTTTAAATCATGACTATAATCAATAGAATTTAAGGAATCATTGCTAGGATTGCAAGACTTTCTTGTTTCTTTCTAAATTAATTTCATCTCAACTGATTGAATTGCTAAGGGTACATGTTTCCTACTAGCATGGGCTGGCGGGTTAACCCTTTAGCTCAATCGGCTGAGTACTGGAATGGCAAGCCAGAGGTTCCGGGTTCAATCCCCAGCATAAGCAGTTACATGTCTATGTTATATTTTGACGCCCGTGTTGGTATCCGGGTGTTCTTTGGAAGGAAAAGGTTGATTGCCCTCACAACTTCGCCCTACAGGTGTCGGCACTCAAAAAGATGAGGACTTCTCATTCTCTCGAGGGGATCAATAGAGACATGTACATGTAACTGCCTCTGCTTGGGATTTTATCGGGGGCCTGTGCCAGTCTGGTGCTCTACCGATCGAGCCAAAGGGTTAACCCACCAGCCGAAGCTAGTAGGAAGCCATGTATCTGACACTACCACAATAAGGTGCTAGTGAGTAAAACAAAACCAAGTGTTATATATTCCCTTCGTTTCAGCCGGAACCGGATGTACGTCGACGCAGTCCTTGTCCGCAGGAGATAACGTACAATTCCTTTCTAGCCCGAATTTCCCTGGCCTATATAACAAGTGAGAATGTCTTTTTCAATATAATTAATTAATTATAATGTAGATAACCCCCGGACCTGTGTATATATACACTAAAATTCTTCACGGAATATTTTACTCTTTTTTAACAGTGGTAAAAGTTGTCGCTGGGTGATTACGAGCGCCACCGGAAATGTTGATCTTGACGTCATGTTTTCAGACATTGAGGACGATCTTCCAACTGCGTGTAACTATGATAAATACTACATTAATGATGGTGAGTAGCACACATTAATATGATCAATACATAAACAAAAGCTTACTATCTTACCAACGGCAAATTCTATTTTGAAGGAAATGATCGATGCGATAATAATGCAGTAAGAACTGTGTGCTCTCAGTACCCAAAGGTCGCGCCCTTCACCTTTACGTCTTCAGGGTCATCTGTTGTGGTATCGTTCTTTAGTGACAATACTGTAGGACGCCATGGTTTTCTTATTAAATACAAATCGAATGTGACGGAGACAACGACTACTGCGGAACAGACAACGGAACTGAGCTCAACTCAGACAGCAACCCCGAACCATGCAAAGGTCACAAAAGGTAAAGGTCGCCAAATTTTAGAAATACGTTTGATTTTATCTCTATTTGCAAAGCTGCAAGTAAGAGAGAAAAAGATAACTGTACAGATTATAGAATGTAAGCAGCTTTAGATTTCAAATATAGACGAAAAATTATTTTTCATGTTTCAGATTCAGACAGGTGCATGGATGTTAGACTCGTGATTGGCATTGTATTTGGGTCTTTGGTCACGGTAATCTTCTCCTGTACTCTTGTTATACTGATGTTAGTACGAAGTCACAATTTACAGAAGAAGGCAATAAAGCCAGACGATTGATTAGTACTTCCTTGGATCAAAGTTATTTATTAGCTTTTTAACTGTCATGTGTACTCATTTTTAGTTAAGATTGCATAAGATGTTTCTTTTTCCATGACGCTTATCACAGAAAATTTAAGAGCAAGGATGACTCGGTAGGGAATTTCTTTACTCGTATTAAACACTATAAAGGAGTGCATGTAAACATCGGAAGACAATGTATAAATACTTGTAATGTTTACTCAGCAGATCCTGTAAATTGATACCTGTATTTAAAGGTAAAAAATACGCCTATTAGAACGGGTGCATACATTGTATCGGTCGTGTATCGGCTTGATTATTGAGAAGTGATACAAGTACAAGCCCCTGAATAATTTTTCATTCGACTCAAAATCCTGAATATTTTTTAACTTCAAAAATATGTTATTTTTATTCATTAATTTTTTTTTTATTATTTTTATTTTTCGCTGCATATTTTGCCGACTTGATTTGTATGTTTTGTTTTTCTTTGTGAGAAATAATTTATACTTTAATTATGAAATAGCTGAACTGCTCACTGATTTGTTTGGGCAGGAAGTGGCTATTTTAAAATAGCAAGCTTGTCAGATTAAAGTTGAATATAACAATAAATTTGGAATATGATTCGACATGTGTCAGTTTGACATATGATTGCATTATAATACCAGCACGAGGGGTTTTACACGGGTTTAAGGACTAACGTTAGTTCTATAAAAACTTTTAGAAATTCAGTCAGGAGAATGACTTTCAACTCCCCAAAACATTAGACATAGGTACATAAGGCAATCTTGCTCTAATCAAAGTCACACAAAAGTTTTTTTTTCTCCGATGTTAAACTGTTTAAGTATAGTATTAATTAAAAAAATTGCTGTTCTTTTTCCTTGAATTGTAAAGAGATTCTTTGACTAGTTTGCACTAATTAAGTACATGTTCATTGATTTAGTTCTCAGAAACAAACGCATAGGTCGTGCAAGGTCATTTTGAACGAAGATTAACACAAATGTTAAGGCCTTTTACTTTGAACATGTAGTTCTCCTCTAAAGCAACACTAGAGACAAGAGGCCCACGGGCCTTATAGGTCACCTGAGTATCATCTAACAACTTTCCAGCGATTGTAATTGGTTCGTGTTTTAATCCAAAAGCCATGAAATTCACAAATTTTGAAGGAGGTACCATTGCTTATCAAAGGGCAGATTTCAAAGCATTAATTCATTTTTAGTCAAAGTACCCCCCTGGTACCCCTGACCCAGCGGCCCTGAAATTATCTATTTGAAAGAGGCCCCTTTCCTCCTTATAAGGCCAGCATTTTTTTTTTATGTTTAGGTTTAGTTATGAACATGAGAATAAACTAGTGGTACTGTGAGCGATGAGCTCACTAAATGATACCCCCCGCCTCCATATAGTTATAATTGCAAAGTCCATGTTTTGCTGTGGCCGGGAAACCCAAAATATGTGTCGGATCAAAAAGTAAAATAGGAGGTGCACAATGGCAATATGTAATAAAGATTCTGTGAAAGTTTCATCAAATTTCATTCAGTGGTATGAGAGGAGTTGCGGATAAGAGATGGGTACCCCAAAACGTAACAGACGGACGGACGGACGGACGTACAGACGGACGGAATTAACGATTACTATATACCCTCCCGCTTTTCAAGCGGGGGGTATAAAAAGTCCCGAAGGAGAAGGAAATAAAAATTTTTTTTTTGATAAATCAATTATTAACATTTGTACATTCTTCTTTTATGCTATTCTAACATGTCTAATAGGCTTCTTACTACTGGACACATAATGCTTACAAATAGTAAATTAGTAGAACATTTAATTGCTTATTTCATCATCTGCCAGTTTGGGCCAGTTATATAAATTTTGTGATGTTGGTCAAAATATATTTAAAAAAATCAATTCTTTAAAAGTCTTTCAATATATTTTCATTTTTTTTAATATGTGTTAGGTGAATGTGTAGACATTGTTCTAAAATTTACTTGATGCCTAAAATTATAATTCCTATCGTAAAACAGACCGGGAGTATTGGGGAGTAGGGTGAACATCTTGCCTTTTAATAGTTGAATTTTTTTTTAATTTCCTCAGGTTATTGTTTATTTCTTCCTCAAATGGACTTAACTTCTCCCATAGTTTTATTCATTACATCTGATGCATAAGCAACCCTTTTCTGAAGAATGATGCTTAGACTGTAAGCTATAACAGAGACCTAAACAATGTCGCTGGCAATATGCAATAGCTACCACGGGCAGTTTAAAACCTGGGGGAGGAAAATAATTTACAGACAGATATTTTTTAAACGAATACATAATTATCTCACCAGCATGTCAATGTGCAACAAAGTCGTCAGCATTTTATTTGTCCTTTGAACGGGTGAAACGTTTTGAATGGCACTCGTATCGATGAATTTTACACTAAACCAAGTTATCTTCTCAGATCTAGCTTTATTTACCCGCCGTTTCATCTTAAAACCGGAAGTGCGAGTTCGTAAATTTGAAATCTCGATCCCGACACAAATTTGAAAAATGTTTTATATTTTTATGAAAATTCAAAACCTTGAGCGGAGGGTTTGTAAAACAGAAAATAAAATAAATCCTGGCCATAAATATGTAATTAGATCATTAGTATATTAACCAGAAGCAAAGGATAAGATGTTCAAAGAATTCATGCATTTCACTATATAATCATTAGAGCCCCACCCTAAAACAAGAACCCCTGACCCTGGGGCCATAAAATTCACAATTTTGGTAGAGGCACTCTTGCTCATCATAACTATGTACTTAGTTAGTTTATTTAATACCCAGGAGCAGAGAAGAAGATTTTCAAAGAATTCATGTATTTTCACTATATAATCAATAGGGCCCCGCCCTAACACCAGAACCCCTGACCCTGGGGCCATAAAATTCACAATTTTGGTAGAGGCACTCTTGCTCATCATAACTATGTACTTAGTTGGTTTATTTAATACCCAGAAGCAGAGAAGAAGATTTTCAAAGAAATAATGCATTTCACTATATACTTATTTAGCCCCGCCCTAGCACTAGAACCCCTGACCCCAGGGCCATGAATTTCACAATTTTGATAGAGGACTCATTGCTGATTACAATCATACAAACAGTTTGACTGCTTGATGTCCAGGAGTAAAGAAGAAGATTTTTAAAGATTGCATTAATTTTAGTGGTTTTGGCCCCACCCCTCAGGCCCCAGGGGGGCAGGGATCATGAAATTCACAATTTTTGTTCCCCTTTACCTATAGATGCTTTGTGCCAAATTTGGTTGAAATTGGTTTAGCAGTTTCAGAGAAGAAGCTGAAAATGTTCAAATGTTAACACACGACGAACGACGGACGACGGACGCCTACGGACAAACACGGATGGCAATAGGTCACCTGAGTGACTCAGGTGACCTAATAAAAAGGGAGGTAGAGAACATACTATTACATGTAAGACTTTGTTACTGAAATTATTTCCTGTGCGTCTATGAAGCCCCAAAAAGATTTTTTTCCTTTTCTTGAGACTCTTCTTGGAGAGGAAATAAGTCATGGCTTTAAGTTATAATAAAATTCAAATGTCCGACATGATTTATAGGAATTCGAATCTAGTACACTTAAAATATTATTTTAAAAAATCAAAATAAGTATAGGATGCAAGACTTAGGTAAGCTAATACGCAATGCAAAGCTATTCATTATCACATTAAACTTTTTTAAAAATACAATACAAATAAACTGCAACTTATAAATAACATGAAACAAGATGTGTTTGTGAAACACAGATGCCCTTGTACGGCAGCTGACTGCGAAAGTTGAAGTTTTTCAAATGGAAGTCAAACTCAAAGGTCAATGGATGAAATATGTTGTTACCAAAAAACGTTTGTATCAATGAATATTCCTGTGAAATATGAAAGCCAAAGCACTAACCATTAATAAGTTGTGACCAAGTTAAAAGATTTCAAAATGTGGGTCAAAGTCCAAGGTGAAAGGGTCAAATTAAAGGTACCCAGGGAAAGGTTTTGTCATGAGAAATAAAACACGTGAAATATTAAAGCCCTAGCATCAACTGTTCAAAAGTTATGGCCAAGGTTACACTTTTTCAAAAAACGGCAAAACTCCAAGGTCGAGGTCAAAAGGTCGTTATTGCTGATATCTGTTATCAAAAGTTAGGCCTTGTCACGTGGAATACGTAATCTGTGAAATAAGGCCTTAGTACTATCTGTTCTAAAGTCATATCAAAGAATGAAGGTGTTTTTTATAAATAGTAGTAGGTCAAACTCTAAAATCAAGATAAAAAGATCAAAAATATTTATATATCCATGGAAGGGTTTTCTAACAATATATTTGTGAAGTTTGAAAGACCTGGCACTTTTTGCGTACAAACAAATAAACTTACATACAGACAGACGGACAAGACAAAAAACTCTACACCTCAAATCTTCGATTACGGGAGCATAAAAACAAAATTTCTTATTTCACTACATGCATCTATTTTTCTTGTATATATTGTCATCCTTAAATTATTTTCACTCTCTCAAAATGGATTTATATAAAAATCACATTGGGAAGCAATGTACAGAACATGCATGGCACCGGATATAAAATGGAATACATGTGAATAACCTCCTAAAATGTTCAACTGTAGGCTGAATTTTTTTATCTCAGACAACAATCACTTGATTTTTCAACATATATACTTTCAAAAAAACCAAAACGAATTTCCAATTTTCCGGTGATCGAAACCAGAAACACCTTCAAGTTGTTAATCACTCGACCTGTTTCAGACTTAATCCTCACAATACAGTTGAACCTTGGTGACTTCAAAATCGATATCTCGAAACTATGGATATATCGAATAAAGCTGGAAGTCCCCATTGCAACCGCTTTATGAATTATATCCTCAATATGCCGAATCCTTGGATTTCTCGTCCCCATCGAATTCCAGGTATCGTATTTCCAAAGTAATCTAAAAATAGACCTAGCTACACTAGAGTATTGAGATCTCGGGTTGCGTCATCGTCTTTGTTACTATCTTTATACGCCGGAAGTCCCCTAGAAGCACTGGACATCTCGTCGTACCAGTGATAGATGTTCTGTAGCATACACAGTAAACCTAACATGGTTCCAATGATGAGTACCACTACAGCAGTTAACGCTGACGTCCTTCTTAAACGTAACACTACACACAACATCAACGCTGAAAAGTGATACATGGGTGCATGTTAAAAGTAGCACATAAACGTATACAATGCTTCGGATAAAAGAAACATTGACCAATACTTCTAACTCGCCATTTATTGAACGTGTATCAGTACAATGTTGTAGATTTGTTTGAGAGTATTACTTAGCACTTGATTTTATTTTTTATATAAAAAAGGCTAAATAAGAACTCTTTATGGTATCATAAATTTATAGGCTCTTTCAATATTCATAAAGTTAAATGACTAAAATACGAAGGGAAAGCTTATCTGAATTTTAAATACATGTACGTTTTACCTTTGTTAATTGAAAGACAGCCTAAAAGTTATGATAATTATTTTTACATACTTAACAGAAAAACTGGAAATGATATGAAAAATCCAACTACTGCTACCAGTCTGCTACTTGAACATTCACGGAAGTATTTCATAGCCCTGGAATATAGTCAATACATATTTTAAAAATATGGTTGCTCGAAATCTTTCCGAACACGTATAGTGTAAAATGCAGCACACCTACCTTTCTGGACCGTCGACAGTCTTAATGACTTTAGAAGCTATAAAACATTGCATAGAACACACTAGCACACAGTTCGCTGACAAAATCATCACAAGAGTTGAAAAAGCGGTGAATACTTCCGTCACATCCTCATACTGCTTCAGTGACGTCAGCAAACTTCCGTTTCTGAATCCTCCCTCGGGAGGATCACCGGTCCCCACAATAAATACATAAATATCCAAAATAAGAACAACAGAGGAAGCTAAACACAGAATCGCCAGGCTCTGAATAGTTTGTGAAACATTGTTTTGAGCGATGTATTCTGATCTTTTTACAACGTTACTTTCTTTTGGTTTTTGTTCCGTCTGCACGGAAGTTTGTTTGGAAGACATTCGACTAGATGGTCTGCTGACTATTTCCGGTGTTCTGCGCATGTGCAAAACTTGTTCCTTTTGTTTCTCTTCATTGTCTTTAATTTTCTTCTCTTCTTTCTGCTGGATGACAACTTCTAGGATGTCTCGATTTCTGTAGCTTTCTGCGTTATACATCTCCATGTTGAAATGACTTCAACCGAGCACCTGCCTGGAAGAGGCGATGTTTATAAATGTAATTGTATACAGCTGAAATAAAAATAAGGTGCAGTCAAACGTATGATTAAATGCAGATTTTTTTTTTCAAAAACTTGATGCAATTTTTAAAAGGTTTTGAGAGTGATTACGTCTTCCGAATTAAAATTCTACCGATCAGTATCATGCTTCCTTGAATTTGTCTCTTTATAATCAATACTCAACCGTTTTAGCAAAAAAAAATATAGACAGGATTTCTATAAGCATAGTTTGCCGAATTCATACACGACCTTTTTTTCCTTGAGGAAGAGTTTCTTTGCCTGATTTATTAATTTCAAATTCTCTGTAGAAAATGTAAAAAGTGAATATATTGATGAATACACACTAAACAAAATGAATATTGAATTCTACAATTAACATAATAATTACAGAATTTAACATGATGTGATAACAACTTCTGTTTGTACTGTACTTAGTAAATTCAAAAATAACAATGTGACAACTATTTACTGTCCTCATATAAATGGTTATAAATTTTTCTATGAGAAGTAGGAAGTGGTCAAATGTTATGTAGAGTATCCCTAAATTCCGTTTATGGGCAGATTTAATAATTTAGAACATAAACGTTACCTATAAAGCAATAAATCATTTTGCAAAATCTTGTGAAACAAATTTTCATCGATACTTCAATACACTTTGGAAGGGATTACGAGGTACTCAAGATAAATGATTTGGTTCCTATTTTAAACTACAGCCCACTATGAAAGTGTATTAAAAATTTTCTACAGAAATGAAATAGCCAGACAAAAATGTAATGGGATATCAAAAAGATTATTCATGTTATATAAGATGGAAAACCCTTACTTCTTTATAATTCAATCTCAGTTATAAAATCTTACATTGAATAAGCCTTAGATTCACAATAATTGAAGGTGAAAAAATGCAGAGCACAATAGCAGAAAGATACGAACTGAGCAATAAAACTTAATGCAGATGACAGGTACAATTCTTGGTGCTGAGATTATGTCACCGATTTATTTCATAAAATTTCAACAAAACATGACTAATCGAGAAGTTTGCTGCCTGGAGTCCTTTTGATATGTTCTTGCGTTACGTACTTTTTTCTGAATTGCAGACTGCGGCATTGCGGGTATGCCTGAAATAATTTTAAAAACGTGCACAGGTGTGTCGATACAGTGAAAGTTGTAAGAAATTCTTTTAAATCATTTTAACAGCCTATGCACATATACTGACAAACGATTTACCAGACCTGCACGTGTTGTTGCACAATTCTTCGCATTGTTTTGCTTCTTATGGTGTAAATAGATGTATCAAGAATTTTGTGGAATTTATTCAGTAATTTAACAGACTTATGTATACTGGTAGAAACTTCCCGTTGCCTATTATAACATACGGGCAAACACGTGCAAGTGTATACATATACATGTAGTTACTAAAATGTACTTTTCCTATGTATAAAAACCCTTGTCATTGTATATAATAATAAGTTTAAATGAAGAAGTATAAAATGAAATTAAGAGGATAAATCGTAGTGACAAACTACGATGTTCCTCGTGAACAGATAAAAAAATAAAGATACTTATAATCTTCTTAAAGGTTACACAATATATAAATATACATGTATATACTATATAGTTACTCAGCACACGTGATTTGAATTTCAATACAATATTGATTAAGATTTAATTAGAAGAACGAAACCTTTTATCTATTTATACACCATTAAATCAAATCAAAACACACACAATCAAAGAGCTTATCATGTACATCACAGATGAAAATAACATACGGGGGATCTTTTCAAATATTACCTGCATGCATACTAAATCTAATGGACGATCGATGCATAATGACGGTGCAGTAAATGTTACCTTTATAAATGGTGAACAAGACATTCGGGATCCATCATCTCTTTTTCTGTCTCCCAAGAAGGTATAATTTTTCACATATAAATATTATTTTTCATATTTGGGTGGTAAACATTGGTGAGGAATCGTTTCCGCCTTTCTGGACCAGGACTCTCTCTATTATATCTTCGTACTATTGCAGACTACATGGAGTATTGATTGAAGCAGACGACTGTAATCTTATTTGATGAACACGGCCAGGCACCTTATTTTTCTTGTTAAATCCATGATCACGTTGAATTACCACCATGCATGCATAATTCTGCAGTGTTTACGGACAAGAGTGAATGAAAAAAGGATCTTTAAGGAATAAACATAAAGCCGCGTCATCTATGTGACATTGAAGGGGGAGTCAGATCGTTTAAAAAGATAACATTATAGCTATTTAAATTCCTTGCTTCCCCTTAACTTCTCTAATTTCCTCACCATTCAAATTAAATTGAAATATAGCCATTTTCGTAATGGGAGTAATTTGTTTATTGTGATGTTTCACACACCGTGAGCTCAGAGCTTTACAAAATGAATGCTAATTGAAAATCATTAAAAAGAGACTAAGTACACGAGACATTTATTAATCAGATCAGACGACACATAGCATCTTTAACGGGCATCAATATATGTAAAGTAAAATACGACCTCATCTATCAATCAAGGATATATTGAGTCTTTGTGAACCATTTATATCACCAGAGAAATGAGGGGGGACTGTTCATAGTGCGTGAGGGGGAAATATTATCTCTAATACAAATAAGGATTTTTTTTAGTGTTCGTTAAAGCTAACTGTAATACGAAAGCCTATTAGGATCAATCTAAAGAGAAAAAAAATTTCAAAGGCGTTAAAACGCCTTTTCAAAAGGCGTAATAACGCGAAAGAAGGCGTTATAACGCCTTTTTAAAAGGCGTTATTACGCCTTTTTATTCTGAAAAGGCGTTATAACGCCATTTTAAACGGCGTTATTACGCCTTTCCATTCAAAGGGCGTTATTACGCCTTTTTAAAAGGCATTATTACGCCTTTCCAAAAGGCGTTATAACGCCTTTCTAAAAGGCGTTATTACGCCTTTCCAAAAGGCATTATTACGCCTTTCCAAAAGGCGTTATTACACCTTTCCAAAAGGCGTTATTACGCCTTTCTAAAAGGCGTTATTATGCCTTTCCAAAAGGGTTATACGATTTTGGAATAACCTTTATTTTACATTTAACAGACCCGTGCTTTTAATAGCCCCCACCTCACCCCACTCTACTGACGAAAGTCGTGGGGGGGGGGGGGGCTTCTCGGTAAAACTTTATTCAAATGCAAGAATTTGCCACAGTTTTACATACTGCAACAAAATGTTCAGGAACCAAGCAACCAGGTTACTTGGTTCCTGAACATTTTGTTAATTATAATATTTAAACCGCAAGACTTTTCCCCATAAAGTGTGTATGTGTGGAGGTGGGTACCCCAATTGCACTCGTACTACTGGCCTACTTGAAAAAAAAAGAATGGAAAGAATTAAAACCATCTTTATTTATGCAATTCTCTATATTCCTGCACATCTCACTGACAACTGTTTGCATTCGTATTAAGAGAAGGCAACACTCTACTTGTGAAGATCTGGGATATAAGCAGATGTATCTTGTAGCTTTAAATTTTTTTTTTCCTGGAAATGTAATTGCTATCTGTTTAAATTATTTTTTTTGAGAAATAAGTCCTATATCTAATTGTAAGATTCATGTCCCAAAGGTACGATTTCTGCACCCCCCCCCCCTCGGTTTGGCTACATATTTTCAGTCATGTATTGAAAATAAAAGGCGTAATAACGCCTTTTAGAAAAACGTAATAACGCCTTTTAAAAAGGCGTAATAACGCTTTTTAAACAGGCGTAATAACGCCTTTTGTAAAGGCATTATAACGCCTTTTGGAAAGGCGTAATAACGCCTTTTGAATGGAAAGGCATAATAACGCCTTTTAAAAAGCGTTATAACGCCTTTTGGAAAGGCATAAAAACGCCTTTTAAAAAAGCGTTACAACGCCTTTTGGAAAGGAGTTATAACGCCTTTTGAATGGAAAGGCATAATAACGCCTTTTAAAAAGGCGTAATAACGCCTTTTGGAAAGGTATATTAACGCCTTTTAGAAAGGCGTTATAACGCCTTTTGGAAAGGCATAATAACGCCTTTTAAAAAGGCGTTATAACGCTTTTTGGAAAGGCGTAATAACGCCTTTTGAATGGAAAGGCATTATATTTTAAAAAGGCGTTATAACGGCTTTTTTTCGCGTTATTACGCCTTTTAAAAAGGCGTTATAACGCCTTTTAATTTTTTTTTCTCTTTAGATTGATCCTAATAGGCTTTCGTAGTGTAACTGCTATAATTGCTATGACGGTGGGGTTTTTTTTAAAGTAAAGATAAGCTTTGTATTTTAATTATTTAGGAAGAATTGACTATTAGTATGTTCAGTATTTTGTGATTGAACATTTATTAACTGATAGAGTAATAAAAATAACGAACAAGAATAACTCGTATAATATTTACCAAAATACTCACCACATAATACATTTAAATAGAACAGGGTAGGGGGGCTTAACCCCTCTTCCGTCTCCACTTTTTTTGTGAAAAGATATTCATAATATAAGCATTAAAAACTGCATTACTTACTTGGGTGGGGGATTTTCCACCCCTGCGACTTTCATTTACCACTCCCCCTTTCAATTAGTTTCCGACACCTATATGTCCTATCCTGCATGATGTTTCTATGCGGAATGTTATGATTTCGAGAAAGTTTGAGGGATTGAAAAACAGAAGATGAGTAACTCTTCCATTTCATTTTGAAAGGTATGTTTTACAGTGTCATAAGGAAATTTCATTTTAAAATTGGTATTGTGACACTCCATGAATGTTTATATTCAATAAACGTAGTTCGCTTTAAATATGTTCAAGAATTATGTAACTTAAGGAACATTTCTTAGGCAAACTATTTTTACTTTAAAATAATGCTATAATATGTATATAGGATTATTTAACATTAACATGTAGTGCGATTGAAAGATGTACTATTTATATTTTTAACTTGTTTCCTTTATCATGTTTGTGTGTGTAATGTAAAATTTCGTATGTCCTTAAACGGTTCAAGAGTGAACTTTTAAAAATAAACTTAATTTTTTCATTCAGACTAAGGAAGATAACTTTTAGGCAATTTGAGTTGTCTTTCTTGATATTAAATTGGGAAGCCAAACACATTAACTTTTTTTAATATCATTTTTAAATTCCCAGTAGCAAAGATGTCGCATTCGTAATTTAATTATATAAACTTAGCCAGACTTTGCCTTAAAATTTTTAATTTATTTAAGGAACTAATGCTATCGTACCGAGAATTTGAAGACATACCAACTACAGTATATTAGTTTTTCATCCACTCGGTATCTCTACCCGTGGAAATTGTCTCCCAGTTGTGGCATATTTCTGCAGAAAGGACATATCCAGGCACTAAGTTTTTCCCTCTGGTATCAGACTGTGGAACCAATTCCTTGAAGACACACCAACTACAGTATATTAGTCAAAATTCAGTTTTCTCTTTTAACAAGTATAAAAACAGACTGGGTGGAACACGTTTTTCACAAATTTTCCACAGAAATTTGTCCAAGCGTACTTAATATAGGGGCCTAAATGCAAGGCATATAACGACAGGCTGAGAAATCCGCGTAATTTTTCAAAAAGTGTGTTTTTTAGATGTAATTCAATCTCGCTGATATCTCTCGGAGTTTTGATAACCCTATATTAATCCTCACTAGTTTACGAGTATTGTACTGGACCTTGTGAACGAACTCCCTTGTCTTATATACTAAAAATATTAATTGGGCAATTTTCGACAAAGATATTGAAACCAACCCTTTTTTTTCAAAATTCAGTTTTCTCTTTTAACAAGTATAAAAACAGACTGGGTGGAACATTTTTCTTCACAGTTTCTTATGATATATGGTAGTATTCATCTTAAGGTTAATGAATCTAAATAAATCAACAAGCAAATTCAAAGACATCCGGTGTCCTTTGTGAGAGATACATGTATGTCATATTTTATGGCATATTGTGTCAAATATGAACGCCCTATCATGTCATTCAGAAGTTATCACCAAAATTGATTTTTTTAGATTAAGGTCAATTTTCAAGGTCAAGATCATGAGATTAAAATCATGGTGTATTTAGAAAGGTCTTAAGCTTGTCACAAACGATACACATCTTTATAATGAAAGACCGATCTCTTTTCATTCAAAAGTAATGGCCAGTTTTAAGTAATCTTAAACAAATTTTTAAAGTAGGTCAAATTTCAAGGTCACGGGGTCAAAAATCACAGTGTATTTAAAAAGGCCTTGTCACAGGTAATACACATTTGTAATATGGAAGCCCTATTTCTTCTCATTCAAAAGATATGACCAGGGTTAAAGTTCTTGTGACGGTCGGACAGACTGACAGAACTAAAGACTGACAGAGAGACAGACGAATGAAATTTAATGTCTCCTCGCTTTCACGAAAGCAGGAGGCAGCTGTTCAGTTGTTATGTCAAAGTACTCTTCGAAAAAGTTGCTGATTTTTAGGTCACCCGAGTCACTCCTGACCTATTGCTATCCGTTTTCGTCCGTCGTCGTGCGTGAACATTTTCAACTTCTTCTCTGAAGCCGCTCAACCTATTTCAACCAAATTTGGTATACAGCATCTATGGGTGAAGGGGAACAAAAGTTGTGAATTTTATGGTTCCCGCCCACTGGGGCCTGAGGGGTGGGGCCAAAACCACTAAAATTAATAAAATATTTAAAGATCTTCCTTTTGTACTCCTGGACATCAAGCAGTCAAACTGTTGGCATGAATGTAATGAGCATTGAGTGTTCTACCAAAAATATGAAATTCATGACCCCAGAGTCTGGGGTTCTAGTGCTACGGTGGGGCTCTATTGATTATATATTGAAAATGCATTATTTCTTTGATAATCTTATTCTCTGCTCCTGGGTATTAAATAAACTAAGTAAATAGTTATGATGAGCAAAAATGCCAATTACAAAATTGTGAATTTTATGGCGTCAGGGTCAGGGGTTCTGGTGTTAGGGCGGAGCTCTATAGATTATATAGTGAAAATGCATTATTTCTTTGAAAATCTTCTCTGCTCCTTAGTATTAAATAAACTAACAAAGTGCATACTAGTAGTTATAATGAGCAAGAGTGCCTCTTCCAAAATTATGAATTTTATGGACCCAGGGTCAGGGGTTCTGGTGTAAGGGAAGGGCTCTATCGATTATATAGTGAAAATACATTAATTCTTTGAAAGTCTTCTCTGCTCCTGGGTATTAAATAATCTAAGTACATAGTTTTGATGAGCATTGAGTCCTTTACCAAAATTGTGCAATTTAAGGCCCCAGGGTCAGGGGCTCTAGTGCTAGGGCGGGGCTCTATAGATTATATAATGAAAATGCATTATTTCTTTGAAAGTCTTCTTCTCTGCTCCTGGGTATTAAATAAACTAACTAAGTATATAGTTATGATGAGCAAGAATGTTTCTTCAAAAATTGTGAATTTTATGGCCCCACGGTCAGTGTTTCGGGGCTCTATTGATTATATAGTGAAAATGCATTAATCCTTTGAAATTCTTCTCTGCTCCTAGGAATTAAATAAACTAATTAAGTATATAGTAATGAAGATCAAGAATGCCCTTACCACAATTGTGAATTTTATGGCCCAAGTGTCAGAGGCGGCTCTGGTGTTAGGGTGGGGTTATAACGATTATATAGTAAAAATACATTAAATCTTTGAAAATTGTCAGTCCTGCATATTAAATAAACTAACTAACTAGTTATGATGAGCAAGAGTGCCTTTTCCAAAATTATAAATTATATTATAGTGAAAATACATTAAATTTTTGAAAGTCTTCTTCTCTGCTCCTGGGTTTTAAGCAGATGATCTACCTATATAGTTCTGATGAGCAAGGTCCCTTTTTCCTTATTGTGAATTTCAAGGCCCCAGGGTCAGGGGCTCTAGTGCTAGGGCGGGGCTCTATAGATAATATAGTGAAAATGCATTATTTCTTTGAAAGTCTTCTTCTCTGCTCCTGGGTATTAAATAAACTAACTAAGTATATAGTTATGATGAGCAATAATGTTTCTTCCAAAATTGTGAATTTTATGGCCCCATAGTCAGGGTTTCTGGTGTTAGTGCAGGGCTGTATTGATTATAAAGTGAAAATGCATTAATCCTTTGAAAGTCTTCTTCTCTGTTCTTAGGAATTTAATAAACTAATTAAGTACATAGTAATGAAGAGCAAGAATGCCTTTACCACAATTGTGAATTTTATGGCCCCAGTGTCAGAAGCTCTGGTGTAAGGGTGGGGTTAAAATGATTATATAGTAAAAATACATTAAATCTTTGAAAATTATCAGTTCTGCGTATTAAATAAACTAAGTACATAGTTATGATGAGCAAGAGTGCCTCTTCCAAAATTGTGAATTTTATTGCCCGAAGGTTAGGAGTTCTGGTGTTACGGTAGGGCTCTATTAATCATACAGGGAAATTACATTAAATTTTCTTCTCTGCTCCTGGGTTTTAAGCAGATGATCTACCTATATAGTTCTGATGAGCAAGGTCCCTTTTTCCTTATTTTGAATTTCAAGGTCCCGGGGTCAGGGGTATCATAGAGGAGGGGGGCTCTACTTATATACTGAAAATGAATGAATATTTTGAAATCTGCCTCTTGGTATTAATCAAACATTTTTGATAAGCAAGGGTGCAATTTCAAAAATTGTGCAATGTGTGGACCTAGGGTCAGGGGTTCATGTGTGGTAGGGGTACTACTGATTTTTGCTGAATATTACTGATTAGTTGAAATGCATTTTTCTTACCCTACACTGCCTATGGGTATTAAGTAACCAAACTAAACAATTGCTATGTGTATAGTTATGATGAGCAATGCATTGTGAATGCCATAGCATCTAGCTGAAAACATGAACCAAATTCAATCACTGGAAAGTAGTTGCAAGATGCTTAGGTGACCTACAAATGTATAAGGCCCATGGGTCTCTTGTTTTATAGAACTACATGTTTGGGTATTTGAAAGATTGAAAAAGAAACAAATCTCATGTTTGACTTTATTATTTTTTTATTTATTCTAATTACAGTACTAGGAGCTCATTCTCATTAAACAATTTTTTATGAATTTTTGTATATTGAAGGACTGATTTGGATGAAAGCGAAACATCCAGAGGAATCTTTGATTGACGAGAGAAGTTTTTTTAATTGAAATTTAACTCTGTTCTGCTTTAATGTAGAAATATAACTGTGCTGCATTGTATTGCATTATAATGCTTGAGGGCATGTCTAATTTAAATATGCTTAGTCAATTTTTATAAATATTAACAGTGAAAAAAATATATTAACTTTCATGTTTGAATGAGTGACCATTTTGAAACTCAAACAATCAAAGAGCTGAATAACATGTAGAGGAATGAAGAGGGCTTTTTATTACTGCTAAGCAATTCTTGGTAAATGAGATGAACTCACAATAAGAGCAAACTTAACTTTACCGTTATTATTACCGTTAAGTACTCTGAACGTTAGACTTGCTCAATTGTGAGTGACTCTCTGAAGTCTTATATAATGTAGAGGCATGCTATTGGTTAGCTTTTCCTAAGCATTTGCATAATATAAAAGCAGACATTTTTGCTACGTTATTCGAAGGGACGTAATTTGAGTTATCGACCTTTTTCCAAACTTCATGCAAATTTCCAAACACAAAATCAATGGCAATTGAAAATTGTATATAGAAGATGAATTTGAATGGTGGATGTAAAATGTGCTTTTTTAAATATAAGTACAATGATGCCATTATTGTATTGAGTGGCAAATTGTCCACTCAAAATCAACTTTTGACCTGAAAGGTATTTTATACCCCCCTTCGAAGAAGGGAGGGCATATTGCTTTGTCGGTCGGTCGGTCTGTCGGTCCATTTAGTTTCCGTTCATTTTCTTCGCAACCGTTGCACATACTGAAATCAAATTCGGTATATATAGATATATCATGAATATCTAGGTCAAGTTCTGTTTTGGGTACAATCTCACCATTTTTGACAGAGTTATGCCCCTTGGACTTGGAAAAATTTCAATTATTTGCAGTTTCCGCTTATTTTCTTTGCAACCGTTGCACATACTGAAATCAAATTTGATATACAGATATATCACATTAATATCTAGGTCAAGTTCTGTTTTGGGTACAATCACACCATTTTTGACAGAGTTATGCCCATTGGACCTGGAAAAATTTAAATTATTTGCAGTTTCCGCTCAATTTCTTTGCAACTATTGCACATACTGAAATCGAATTTGATATACAGATATATCACAGTAATGTCTAGGTCAAGTTCTGTTTTGGGTTCGATTGCAGCATTTTTGACAGAGTTATGGCCCTTGGAGTTTGAAAAAAATTCCAATTATTTGCAGTACTGTTCATTTTCTTTGCACCCGTTGCACATACTGTGATGAAATTTAATATACAGATTTATCAGATGAATATCTAGGTCAAATTCTGTTTTGGGTACAATCGTGCCATTTTTGACAAAGTTATGCCCCTTGGACTTACAAAAAAAATCCAATTTGGGGGGAGGGAGGCATAAGTGTTTTACAAAAATCTCTTGTTTTTTTTATTTTCAGGTATTGTTGATATATGATTGTTCTCTTTCTTAGGAACCTCAATTAACAATCAGTTATTATGTCAAAGAACTTTGCGACAAAGTTACTTGTTGATTATTTTTTCATTGAACGATTAGACTGTTATGGGCAAAATATCCAGAATCCATGACATATGAGTATATTTTTTAGTTTGCAAGATAATCAATACTGCGTAGAAGCATGTTATCAATATGATCTCTGCATATTGCAAAACCCCCTTGTTCTATATTTGTCACTGACCTCTTTAAGCTAAGGATATTTAATTGACTATATATACGCTTATTTTTGGAAAGGATATTCTTATCGACCTATTCTGTTGCTGATATTTGACCATTTCCGACAAATAAACTGTTCTTGTTATAAAAATTAACTTACATGGAAAGAAATATAAAACTCAGAAAAAATCTTTCAGCTTTTGTGACAGAACGCTACGGAAGGGGTCACGTGACCGCCTATATCACCTGATTCGCGCATGAGCAGAACGGTGGCAGATGTGCATTAAATCTGAAGTGGACTAATCTAAAAAATAAGCAACATTGAAACCACATATTGTTTCTTTTATTGAATTTATTCAATTAGTTCGCGAACTTTTTGATCACCCCTCGTATAGTCGATCAGCAGTCAACGGGTGTAAGCAAAAAGGTTAGTTTGTTTTTGCCTTCTGTCATAAAAATTAAAGTATTTGCATGTTTGTTGACGGATTTAACTGGCCTTTTATAAGGTGGCTGGAATATCAATAATTTTGTGTAATATCATACACTTTAATTTATGGTTGTGGAGAAAAGTTAATTGTACGACGAAAAAAAGTTTAAAGCGGAGCGACACTGAAACTTTATCTCGTCAGAACCAGCATTTACATACCAGCTGAATGAACCGTAAAAACTGCGTAGAAAAGTTTGAGAGAACATGTCAATTGGATTAAGTTTTGCCCTGCGTGACCACATCGTAACCAGTCATAAAATTTGTAGAAAACCACATTTTTGTTTACAGATTACTTCCAAATTGGGAAAAAAGAAAACATTTTTAAATTTTGGTACAAAATGCAAATATCTACACGCATACCTCTTTTAGAACTTAAAAGTCGTTAATCGTTCAAACATTCATTTGCGCATCTCCTATTTTGTAATGTTTTGTTGACATTGATATTGATTGTTATAGGGCCTACCTTTAAAAAATTGTTCCTATACAAATCTATAGTAAAAAAGTCCAACATTTCTAATGTTTTACTGTGCGGGCATAAAAAATCGCAAGAGGTTACATTACGGAAGAAGTGCAAAATACATGTATGTAAAAAAAAAAAAATAAAATGAAAGGTATAACAAAACATTTATTGACTATGTGGGTTACATCACGGAAGAAGTACAAAATACATTTATGTAAAAAAAAAAATTAAAATGAAAGGTAAAAAAAAAAACATTTATTGACTGTTCTCGGGCAAAATGCGTTTTGTCGACCCTCGAACCTAATTGTCTCCCTTCGTCCTAACGGCCTCAGGCAGACAGTTAGGATCTTGGGTCCGACAAAACGCATGTTGCCCTCGAACTCAATAAATCTATAATACTGTTCGACGTTGTCTCCATATCGTTCATTTTATAAATATATGTGATTTTTTAAGATTTTCAAATTTTTCTCTTATAATACACGTACATGAGATTAAACATTTCTTAGTCCCCTACGGGTGAAACAGGAGGGGGAATATAGGTTTCCTCTGCGTCTGTCCGTCCGTCCGCCTGTCTTTCCCCCATGTCTGTCAGTCTGTCCTACTTGGTTTTCCGCACTTTTTTTTCTAAACGCTTGCAGATATTAAGCTGATTTTTTTTTTCAAAATAACACAGGTATGGGTTGCGTTGGAAGTTCACAGTCCACGCTTGTTGGGATACCCCCACAGCCTCCCTATCATGGCGCCCCATGTGAATACCGATTTGAGAACTTCGAAATTACTTACGTGGAGCAGTTTAATCTGGCATTTATGCCCACTGCAGGCAAGCCATTCATGACCTCGGACGAAAAGGTTTACAGCGTCACTTTGGGGTCATTGTATGACCTTGGATTCCGTTTGTTGACTTTTTCGGTTATTCCAGCTTCGCTCAAGGTCAGTGGGGTTTTTACAGTTAATGTCAAGCACACGCAAAAGTATCAAGGAATCTGTAGGAAACTGCCCGAGGACGAATTACCCCAGCAATGGTCACTCAAAGTCGTCAAGTCCTATTTGCCCTCTGAAGTTTTCACTCATGGGGTATTCCGAATGGGCGATGGAAAAATTACTGCCGACGCCAATCACATATTTCAGACAATCACGAACGAGGCTGCAAACGGGGCTAGGCTTCTTTGTATTGAAATAACAGGGTTTAACTCTCAAAATGTAAAGCAACACGGAGCAACAAGCGCCGCTGCCGGCGCCTTTGATGGCCAAGGTGCTATGAATGTTTGCTTCTCTGGCCAGAGTCCAGACATGAGTAAGTATTTTTATTTGTTAGTTTAATTGTTTTTAATACCGAAAAGAATCTTCAAAAATATTTTGAAGGACAGCAAGCAGACAAGACAGATGAATCACTATGGGTAAAAAATAAACCAACTATTTTTCTTTCATAAACCAACTATTTTTCTTTCATCGATACACGAATACGCTTTTGAAAAACACGTATATCTTATTCAAAATGTACAATCCATTGTACATTCACTTTTAGCTATTTTACCCATTGTTTCCAAGTACATGTATTAATTTTCTCTGTCTTTAGTTCCAGGAGTGGACATCTTCTTTGAGATACCCCGGAACCCATCCTCCAACCGATACATTTACCAGTGTGTTACAATTCCAATGAAAATCACCTGGACAATGGCCATGGCATTGGGAGGAAAATGGATTGTCGAGATGAAATGGGTTGGTGTGACGTCACAGTACCTTGGCACGGGTTGGAAACTAGTAGACATCTTCATGGACCAAAACAATAGAGGTTTCCGGGATGGGTTCACCACGTCCAAAATAACGATCAACCAGAACTGCGTATTTATTTTCGAAAAAGAGCAGTCGAAGCTAAACGATAACAAACCAGTGTACGAAGCTACAATGGTAGAATACAACGCCCCCGGTAAAATGGGTGGAATTGGTACCGCCACGGCGCAGTTCAACCCGGCATGGGAACCAGTTCTTGGCCAGCTTGGAACTTATGGATGGGAGCTAGTCAAAATTTTAGACACACCAGCAATAAAAATTGACGGCGGTGGATTCGGCTCATTTTCATATAAAAAGGTCATGTGGATGTTTTTGCATCGAAAAATAGTTGCTGCTCCACCTGATCCCTCCGGTGGCGCACCGACTCCAGCGGAACCACCAAAATAATCGACAGGTGTAAAACTTTTCCGAACTTGTCTTACTGTGATATCTTCGCGTCTATTGGACATCTACCTGCAACTAGTTACTCTATCTGTCCTTTCAAACTAGTCGCCATTCAACAACTCACTAGGTCTTGTCTGTGATATTGTCTATTGAATCTCTATTTGGACTTGTGTCGGCTTCTTCTTTATACAGGCACATTGTATTTATAAAGGAATGAGTAAATTTTACCATGCATGTAATATAGCAAAATGTCCAAGATTTGGTGCCCTCCAAATGAGAAATGATTTATTAATTGTGTCTGCGAGTTGTAGACAACACAGAAAAGCAGCAGCATTTTACTGCTCTGACATTTTTGGCACTCCATTTTGCATGTTTCATTATTTTGTAAGAACATGTATTTCAGTCTCTGGAATGATTAATATTTCACATAATTAAAGAAACTACCACTAGATTTCTTTGATCTAGTTTATATAATTATGTGTAAGTACAGAAAGAAGAAAAAAATACTAAGTAATGCAAAATGTTTTAAGAGTGTTACATGTAATGTAGTAATATTCATGTAACAAGAACGATATACACTTATACGTAAAATAGTCTCTTTTACTGGAATAACATGGAATCCTTTTTTTCAATATCTATATATAATTACTAAATTCAGTATATATTCCTTATGCTAAAAAGAAAAAAAAAAACGATGAGTACCGGATATAAGAAAGAGCCATAGCTGCCTTACCGACGAAACGGCCGACTCAAGTATTTAAAAGGAAATCACCTGTTTCAATTTTTATCTTTATCACAATTTAACTGCACTTTATGGCGCTGCAATGCCGATCAAATACAATATAGAATTAATCCAATTTTGTTTAATTTTATGGGGAATTTATGGGGAGAAATTGTTGAAACTAATACTTTTTAAAGATGTTAAATTCAGTTTTCTTTTTTAAAAAGTTTGGAAAACAGACTTGTTATTTTCTTTTTAACAATGCCATTGTAATATGCATTTTAAAGGTCTTTCAACAGAGTTACGTATTGCTGATTTTTGTCAAACGACTAGTTTGGTTGTATGAAAGATTGAAAAAGAAACAGTTCTCCTTGTTGACTGATGAGTGAAACCAGAAGAGAAAGAGAAAAGTACTTAAGCAGTTGGGAATTGAAACTTTACAACAGCATTAAATAGAATAATGATCCTTGATCAAGTCTCTTTATGTTCTTAGTGTAGTCTACTTACATGCCACATTACATTATAATCAGACTAAAAATGTATTTGGAGTAGCATTTTGAGAGCATTTAAGGTAAGGTTTGCGTCTCCCTCCAATTCATATTTTTTAAAATCTGCACACATGTTATATATCAATTTATTCAGGGAGATTACCTTCATCATTTCATATGATTTTCAAAGAAATCGCCCGTCCCATTTTTTTAATAAAAGACGCCAAATTTAACGTATTTCGTATTTCACCTCGAATATTATTTTCATTGAAAAAATTGATTTATTTTATAAATTATCAAACTCAAATTATTAAATTGACCTGAATTAGTATCATTCATGCTTCTATTATTTAAACTTTTAATTTTCCATTATCAAAAATGTGATAATTTGGGTAAAAAAGAAGATTTTTCAATTTTCCTTCATAAAGTAAATCTGTTGCCATGGCAACAAAAATATAAAAATCAACATTTTCCATATCTACCGATTCCATCAAAATCCATGAAGTTATTAATTTGATCATTTTCATTAAATTGAACTGAAAAAATATGTATGTCCCCAATATTATTTCCATGGAAACAAGGGCTATATTAGGGTTCTGAACATAAAAATCATGCTTTTTCTACACTTTGAAAGACAACATTGATATCACTTTGTCATGGAGTACTCATCAGACTAAATGTTATTTATTATATTGTTTTTAGGCATAAATTGGCCATAAATATTCTAAATAACACTCCATCTGTGCTACATGATGGTATAAAAATTTATTTCATGGAAGAACTCTAGTATTTATGGCAATCTTTGCATCTGAATATTCTGATGAAATTGTCCATAAATTATACTGCAACACCTTTTGAAGTATATGTATATAAACATACTTCAGAACGTGTTGCAACTAAACCAATTAAGATCCAATGAATTTAAACTCATGCATTTAGTCATTCCAACATGTATTATTTTCTAGACATCTTTGTAGCAATTTAGCAAAATATCTGTATTCAGTTATGGCTGGCGACTTTGTCATTATACATGTATGCCATTCTAGTGAAATGTAAGCATTGCATCCACGAAGCTGCTGTTTTTATTATTTGATGATTTCTTTACTTCGAAAAGTAGAAATGCTATCTTTAAAGTAATGTTTGTTTGCCCTCTCTTGACTCAGGGTAAAATTATTGGGTCAGTAGGTGAGAAAATCTTCAACATATTTTTTAAGGGAATAGGAGGAATAAAAAGAAAAAAATTACGGTCCTGTATTGAAAAAAAAAGTTTTGAGTCTGGCCATTTTAGTCAGTCGGTCGGGAGAGGCCAGCAACCAAACATTTTTTTAAAGACGGCCTAATCTATTTCTACACTTCATGGACATTAGATCAATCATTGAATTACTGGTAGTCTGAGAATCTAAATTGAAATGTCTGAAAGTAAGAACAAAAAAGATAAAATTCTAAGTGACATCAATTCATACTTTAATGAGTTTACAGAGTACTACTAATTTCATAGAAAAGGCAAATTCTGCAAAATGACATAACGTTACACTGTCGTAAATATTTGTCAAGAACAGGGGAAAAGAAAAAATGCTACAGTGACAGATATATCCCCTGGACATCTATGAAATAATAATTTAAATAAAACAAAATTTTCTACTTTATAAAATCTAAATAAATAAAAAATCAAAAAATTATAAATGTAAACAATTTTAAAAATGAAAAAACCTTACAACTTACTAGACAGGACGTTGTAAAAAACATTAAATTTTCTTCTATACTATCTATAGACATAATAAAATATGCATTGGGTATAACAAGTCAGAAGTCTTCTCCAAATCTCCATTGATATAACCATATCTGGTTCAACACCTTAGCTTGATCCATCCAACTTTCTTTAATATTCTTGAGCTGATATAGGATGACCTCTACTTTGACTGATGACACAAATCTTTTAAGGAAACACTGAAGTACTTTTTCTTGGTTCTTAACTGTTCCAATTAATGACCCATAATCTGAAACCATATGCGTTCATTTTTACAATAACATTTAAGGAAGGAGAAAACTCAATGAAATGAAAAATCAATAAATTCCCAAAAAATCAATGAAGAATCAATATGGAACTACTGTATAGGGGATAAATTTCACGGGTTGTTATTTTCACGTTTTTCTCTTCTTTGGCACAATCACGGTTTCTTGAATTCACGGAATTGGTATATATTAAAAGTTTCCTCCCTTATCTATACCTATTGAAAACTTATTCACTGTTTCTTGAATTCACGGATTCATTAACACCGTGAATATAGCGAATATTAACACCGCGAGCTATTTTCCCCCTATACAGTATTGTAAAATTTACAGAATGAATTAGTTAAATGCAAATGTTTGATAAAGAAGGTTCTTTTCATGCACAATCTGTAACTCTTTTTTATTAATTAGAAAATGAGATATTAATAAAATTCAAACTTCATTTACAGAAGTTAACTTGAACGGTTGAATGCATGTTCCAATGTTACAAATGTTAGGCCTTAAAAAGCAAGGATTTTATTTTTCATAATTTCTTGGAAGACTGCTTTTTTTGGCAATGTTGGGATATTAGTGAATTTAGTCACATCCTGACACCCTCCCAGGGATGGGGTAATTGAATAAAGTAATTGTAATTGAGTGTAATTAATTACATTTTTCAGAGTAATTGGAAGTAATTTATATTTGAGCAAGCCTTCAATTACAAGTAATTGAATGTAGTATTTAAATACATTTCAAAAAAGGCCATGTATTTTCAATTACTTTTCAATTACATTTGAATTACTTTTTTTTTCGAAATGAAAGTTTATATTTAAAAAGGGGTCTTATACTGATACATAGTTTTATACTGGTGAGTTTATATTACCTATTCCCATGTTTTATAAATCCCAGTTCTCCCTATTCCCACTTGCAAATAATAATGATTCTTTAGATAGTTAATTTGTTTTACAGCAATTAGACTAACTACATCCCCTTTTAGATTTACCTGTATTCTATTCAAATAATGAATGGAATTGTGATAGATTTTATTTATTTCCTTCAAAAATATGGATTTGAGAAAATAACAAAAAAAATCTTGCCATACACCATACTGGTGTAGCATGGGCTTGTGTTTGTACAATAATTAATTGCCTCATAATGTTTAATTTGTTTATACAGTGTGTCACACTCATTCTAGGTCTAATTTTGACCAGGTGTAAACCCCCATCATACCCAAGAACAATCAAAGTACTGCGAGTACTGAAAGACGGTGGCATGAATGATTTTGTTTGTTTAACACATTTTCGAGAATAAAATTTTTAGCAGCGAAGGATATTTTTCTGGCTAGCAATTACTGCGACACGGGATCTCAGTCTGAATTAAGGGCCGATATCCATGTCACGCAGTGGGAGTCGAATCTGCGACGTCGGTATAAAAGATGGACTTCTTCAGGTCCGTGAGTCCAAAGCAAACCTGCTACTTCAATGGCGACTGGCAGTATATAAGAAAAAAATGTTTTAAGATTTTGTAAAATGATATGGAAATTATAAAAGTTTATTTCAATTTTTCACAATATATCTACCTGTATTTTAATATATTAATTTATATTTTTTGTACTAAAAAGTATAAGGCGTTATGAATTGTCACTGTTTTCTAAAATTGTTACTATCCTATTAAAATTTTCATTAAAAAACATAGCAAATTTCAAATAGGTATATGCATAAATAAACAACTGCAAATTATCAGATTTCATTTAATGTGTTTTGTCGCCTTACGACACACGGATGATAATGATGTCAAAATGTCTAAAGCAGCGTCAAGACGACACAATAGATAGTGAATAAAAAATAGGATAATGTTTTCCAAATTACTATTTAATACTTTTATTTCGAAACAATACTCATGTATTATTTTTAAAACCGTTTTTTTTTTCGTGCGTAAGTACATTGAAGCATGTTAATGAAGTATTAATTTTTTGTCTATATTATATCAAAAGAATTCAGATACACTAAAATATGATAAATAAATACTTGCGAAAAATTTCATCGTGCAGCGCCTACTATTTTTCGAGAAAAACGCTTTGTACACGACAACCCTCTTATACTGCTCGAAAAAAAAGATAGAAAAAAAAGAATAATAAAATATTTTTCTGTCTCTATTTTCTGTCGTCTCAAGTCACGATCGGAGTCTGTATATATGCGCATTTAGCTTTCTCCAGAATGGGAGAGGATCGTACATTTTGGCTATGGTTTGCGATGATGGTACTTCTCATACGCAATATTCTAATAATTATGCAATAACCCTGCAAATCAATACATATTTACTGCTTTGTGAACACACCAGAAGACTGACCTAAATTTAGCCCACTAGAATCGCATAAAATCCTAATAATAGTATTATTTCATGCACATGTATTTGAGTTCCTTTTTTGTACACCCTTTAAACAGTAAATTTACTAGAGGCACGTAACTTAGAGTTTCTAAATAGGAATGAAATATATGGGTAAATTGTCCGTTATAGTCTTTGTAATTATAGCTTTGACAAATTTTTATCCGTTGAGTCGTTTTTGTGTCCGAGATAATCAGACAAAGTTTTATTTTTAAAAACTAGAATGGTAATAAACTTAACAAATTTTATGGCATCATATACCTCCAACAACCATTTCATTAACTGATTAAGATGTAGTGATCTTTTTTCTTCTTTCCTAAAATACATATATTCGTTTTACTAATATAGTATTGTAAACAGATATAAGAAATTCAAACAAAAAGACAAAGTTTGTTAAATTTCAATAAACTACTTTTGTCCTTTTTTTTAAGTTTTATTGTAAAAAAAAATTCACGAAGCAGTATTCAAGAAACAGCCGTGTGTTGTTTAGCAATTACTAGTATTTGATTTCGGAGTTAGATAGTGAAACAATCATACAATGAAATCTTCAAATATTTTTCAACAATTAATTGGTAATTTTAAAGAAACACAATGTGCGTACGAAACGGATTTTTCGAACATGAGACAAAAAACGAAAAAAAAAAATGTACGAATTGACATTTCTAGTTTGCATACAAATATACGAGTCGTTTGGTGTACGAGTTAGTTTAGTTCGGCGTAACTCAATGAATATTCATGAGGCGAGAAATATTGATAACGGTAAATATCAGGAATTAGGCTTTGTATCCATCAACGAAATGTCTTTGAAATAATTTGAAAGTATTTGTTAACTGTGTACATTTTATTTTCAAACATCGAAATAAGTCTACTTTCATTATTTTGACTCTGCAAAAATCGCCGCTAGGGTCTCCGTGTGTTTACACAGACCAGCAGCAATAGCGTGTGGCTATATATAGCCACCGTCTAAAAACACTGAATGAAAGTTCGAATTCGATCGCTATAGAAAAGATCTAATTTAAAAAAATCTTTATTTTTTTTTATAAAAATAAAACTCGAAGTAATTGAAATGTATTTAATTACATTTGTCAAAGTAATTGAAAGTAATTAATTACATTTGAAAAAATCAATGTAATTGTAATATTGCAAGTAATTGACAAAATTATCAATGTATTTGAAAGTAATTAATTACATTTCAAAGTAATTGACCCCAAGCCTGCGTGACCCTCGTACCGTTTATTCATCGCTTTCAAATCCGTAGTCAGTAGATCATTCATAACTTTCAGTTATTGTAATGTTTTCGCGGTAATAAAAGACAAATACATAAAATGAATAGTTAAATAATTACCTGATGAAAATAATATCAACAATCTAATTGTCAACATGATCATTGGACATGATCAAATGCACCGTGACTTTTCTTCCCTGCTCGGACTGCATATAGCGTAACACTTTACAGGATACTCTCGGGTCTTTTCTTTTTTCTTTCCCATCGTCATTTAGTTTAGTGGTGAAGCGAGAAACACACAATGTTCAATTATTTGCATCAATGACTTTCTTCTGACTGGAATGACCGTGCAACTTGCCACGTTCCGTATCGAAAATAAACAAGTCCTCCTTTATTTGTTCATCCACGTGCATCACGCTGAACTCAAAGGCTTCTAATATTCCTATGCTTTGAATTGTTATAAGATTTTCTCCTGAAAATGCCCTTGTTTTTAGTCCTAACAATAAGTGACAACGAACATCAACTATGACAGAGGAAATTCGTTACTGAGTGAATGCTTAGCATCGCTGGTTTAAAATCGCCTGTTTCAAACGCTTTGGTGATTCGTAAGAGTTATCTCCCTGTTAATGCAAACCTTACCTTAACAGAAATTTCTATTTTAAGTAATCAACGCAATAATGTTCATCGAAGTCAAAAACTTATCCGACTAAAACTGTAGGAGGAGTACAATTTTGAAAGAATTTCAAAGAAATTTCTATTTTTAGTAGCAACGCCAACACCGTTCATCGAAATCAAAAAACTGATACACAGAGTTATGTATCTTAGTAAAATCTACTTGTGTGCTAAGTTATATTGATATCAGACCAAAACTGTAGTAGGAGTAGCATTTTGAAAGAATTTCAAAGAAATTTCTATTTTTAGTAACAACGCCAACACTGTTCGTCGAAATCAAAAACCGATACACAGAATTATGTATCTTAGTAAAGTCTACTTGTGTGCCAAGTTATATTGAAATCAGACCAAAACTGTAGGAAGAGTGGCATTTTGAAAGAATTTCAAAGAAATTTCTATTTTAGTAACAACGCCAACACCGTTCATCGAAATCAAAAACCGATATACAGAATTATGTATCTTAATGTAGTCTACTTGTGTGCCAAGTTATAATGAAATCAGACCAAAACTGTAGGAGAAGTAGCATTTTGAAAGAATTTCAAAGAAATTTCTATTTTTAGTAACAACGCCAACACCGTTCATTGAAATCAAAAACCGATACAAAGAATTATGTATCTTAGTGTAGTCTACTTGTGTGCCAAGTTATATTGAAATCAGACCAAAACTGTAGGAGGAGTAGCATTTTGAAAAATTGTTTACAGACAGACAGACAGACAGACAGACGGACAGACAGACGGACGCCGAACGCATTACTATCGCATAAGCTCTTCTGGTCAACGCCAAGTTATATTGAAATCAGACCAAAACTGTAGGAGGAGTAGCATTTTGAAAGAATTTCAAAGAAATTTCTATTTTTAGTAACAACGCCAACACCGTTCATCGAAATCAAAAACCGATACACAGAATTATGTATCTTAATGTAGTCTACTTGTGTGCCAAGTTATATTGAAATCAGACCAAAACTGTAGGAGAAGTAGCATTTTGAAAGAATTTCAAAGAAATTTCTATTTTTAGTAACAACGCCAACACCGTTCATTGAAATCAAAAACCGATACACAGAATTATGTACCTTAGTGTACTCTACTTGTGGGCCAAGTTATATTGAAATCAGACCAAAACTGTAGTAGGAGTAGCATTTTGAAAGAATTTTAAAGAAATTTCTATTTTTAGTAACAACACCAACGCCATTCATCGAAATCAAAAACCGATACATAGAATTATGTATCTTAGTGTAGTCTACTTGTGTGCGAAGTTAAATTGAAATCAGACCAAAACTGTAGTAGGAGTAGCATTTTGAAAGAATTTCAAAGAAATTTTTATTTTTAGTAACAACGCCAACATTGTTCATCGAAATCAAAAACCGATACACAGAATTATGTATCTTAGTGTAGTCTACTTGTGTGCCAAGTTATATTGAAATCAGACCAAAACTGTAGGAGGAGTAGCATTTTGAAAGAATTTCAAAGAAATTTCTATTTTTAGTAACAACGCCAACACGGTTCATTGAAATCAAAAACCGATACACAGAATTATGTATCTTAGTGTAGTCTGCTTGTGTGCCAAGTTATATTGAAATCAGACCAAAACTGTAGGAGGAGTAGCATTTTGAAAAATTGTTTACAGACAGACGGACGGACGCCGGACGCATTACTATCGCATAAACTCTTCTGGTCTCTGACCAGTAGAGCTAAAAAAGGAGAATGATGCAGATAAGCACCAGGTAGTATAAAGGGGATTTATTTAGTAATGGTACATGTACTAAGAGCTCAGTTCTCATCAAACAGAAGTTATTACTTGCATTCTTGAAGGACTGATTTGGTTATAAGTAAAGCATCCAGAGGAATCTTTGATTGACGAGAGATTTTTTTTCAATTGCAAACTACTCCACTCTGCTTTTTAGAAAAAATATAAATGCATTACATTGTAACGCTTGAGGACATGTCTAATTTAAACATATTTGATCAATTTGATAATGAGGCTTAATAGTGAAAATAAGTATGATGTTTTGTGTTTGACTTATGAGTGTTCATTTTAACACTGAAACAATTAAAGAGCCGAATAACTTGTAGAAAAATGAAGAGGGCTTTTCATTACTGCTAAGCAGCACTTGGTTAATGAGATGAACTCACAATAAGAGCAAACTTAACACCTGTCATTACCGTAAAGTACTCTGACTGTTACACTTGATCGGTTGTAAGTGACTCTCTTAAGTCTTATATAGTATAGAGGCATGTTATTCGTGAGCATTTCTTAAGTATTTGCATAATATATAGCAGGCGTTTTTGCAGCGTTGTTCGAAGGGACGTAATTTGAGTTATCGAACTTTGTTCCAAACTTGCTTTATGCAAATTTCCAATCCTAAAATAATGGCAAGTGAGAATTGTATATGGCAGATGTATTTAAAGTGTGGATGGTGGAGAATGTTCAAACAAAATCAACTTTGTAAAATTAGTCTTTCAGAGTTTGATGATAAATATGATTAAATATCCATATTTTTCAGAGTTTGGAGATAATTATGATTAAATATCCACACTTTTGAAAAAATAAGTTTTCAAAAACAGACTGGGTGGGAATTTTTGTTTTTAATTCACATTTTCTTGATATATGATTGTTTTCTTTCTTAGGGTTCTTAATTGGTAGGCACAAAATATCCAGAACAAATTAACACTCCCCCATGACAAATGAGTATATTTTTTGTTTACAGGGAATTAATACTGCTTATTTTAAACATAATTTAATTGCACTGTATGGCACTGCAATGTCGACCAAATACAATTTTAAAGACTTAATCCAATTTTATTATACATGAGTTTATGAGGAAAAATTAATTAATTGATAACCTTAATTAACAATTACAATGTAATATGCATGTCAAAGGACTTTTCGACAAAGTTACATATTGCTGATTATTTTTGGACGACTAGTTTGGGTATATGAAAGACTGAAAATTACAGAAATCTGGTGTTTGACTGATGAGTGAAATTTTTGAGATTGCTCAAGATAAGCAACAGGAAGAATAAAGGGACTTTATTTTAATAACAGTACTTAGAGATCAGTTTACACCAAACAACAGTTATTTTTCTGAATTTTTTATATTAAAGGGGTTATTTGGTCATCCATTAAATATGCATGTCAATGGACTCTTCGACAAAGTTACGTAATGCTGATTTTAGTTTCGGTATATAAAAGAATGAAAATAAAGAAATCTTATGTTTGATAAGTGAAGATTTGGGGAGTGATGCAGATAAGCAGTAGGAAGAATAAATGGAATGTATTCTGTTAACGGAACATAAATATCCACACCTCTATAATTTTGTGCATTGAAAAGAAAAAAAGTTTTCAAAAACAGAAGTCTCTACATGAGTGAAAAACTCTCGAATGGGACTTAAAACAACATTCAATCAACAATCCATAACAGACTGGATGGGATTTTTAGGACACCTGGGTCCGCCGTCATAAAACATACTTAAGTCTGAGAATGCTCTCAAGTCTGAGAATTTTCTCAAATCCAAAATTCTCAGACTCAGTGTTGAGAAAAATAAAAAGTCCTTCAACTCTTTTATTTTAAAATTCTCAGCTGAGTAATTCTCAAAAGTTGAGTTGAGAATTTTTTTGAGAATTTCCAAAGTTTTATGACGGCGGACCCTGAACTGAAAATGTATTGATTCTATGAAAATCTTCTCGTCTGCTCCTGGTTATTAATCAAATTAACTACATACATGTAAATACATTCAATTATGATAACTGAATAAATAATGATTTTATATAATGAATTTAAAAAAATTATTTTTTCTTTGAAAAAATATATTTTAGAGTTTCTTGAGGGGATGTGATTGCCTTCATTCGCATTGTAATCTACGAAAGAGAATTCCAGAGGGACGTGAGGTTTACTGTGATCTCTAGCATACATGTAGTCTTGCTAGTGTAAGGATACCACTGCATGGCAACCGTTATCATAGTAACCTTGTTGACAGAACGTATCAGCGGATCATTGGCATTTCATTGGTCACCTGTTTTGACTTGAAGTCGACATAAACATCACAATTACCGGTAAACCATGTAAGCAATTGGATTTCCAATTTACACTTACAGAATTGTTTTCTTTTTTAAATTTTGAATGTCCACGAAACCTTTTCATTGTAACATATAACTTATTTTACTTCAATTTTAATTCAAAATGCAAAATTTGCTATGTCGGTTGCAGAGTCATAACCCATTGTTTCCAGCAGGAAAAAAACGAAAATTATATCGTACATGTATATCATTTTTATTTGAATATTACTAACATAGGTGAACTTAATTTGACATTTGACAATTTTTTTTATTTTTGGACACGTAGATCCAATTTTTACTTTTAACTACACAAATCTTAATTTTAATTTTGAAAAATTCGCTGGTGAACTGGATATACATGTACATTAAAATTTATTGAAAGGAAACAAATTGAGGGGCGTTTTTGGTTTTGTTTGTTTTTTAAACGTGTGTACGAATCTTTTTTGTGCTATAATAATATTCTTTACATATTTAATCAAACAATGTTGAAATAGAGCTAGATGAATACCACTGTGAAAACTAAAAAAAAAGTCAATATTCATTATTTTAAAATTAAATTTTGATAAAAATTTGATGTCATAGTTTGGAATCTTTTCTGTCTAAATATTTAATATTATTCCTATGATTTGCAAATAAATATCGAAAACAATTTTAAAAGTGTATTTGGAGTAATTGAGGTATGTTTTAATTTAAACAATATTTATTCACTGATGTTATTGTGAATAGAATTGGGTAGCAGGCGCAGCCTATTTTAGCCCTCTCCCTACATGTTATATGTTTTAATGACTGGAAGGTAGGGATTTGTGGAATAAGGGACTTTTAGGCTTATAAAGTAAGTTTTTTCGGAGTTATTGAGGTTTGTTTTAATGACTGGGAGGTAGGGTTTTGTGGAATAAGGGACTGCTAGGCTTATCTCTTTATCAGGCTGTGGTTAAGGCTGACACCGAAACATTCCCTCCAGTAATGGAAAGTTTTCCCAAACTCCATCACCCCGTACCGCTAATGGCCGCGAGATGGCGAGGCATGACGTCACGGATTCATAATGAGACTGTTTGTATAACAAGCCCATGCTCCGAATATTTCTACGACATGATGCCAATACGAGGTGAAATTTTAGCACTTTTTTATTTTATACCATATACTTTTTCCATGTTTTTTTTTCTAAATAAAAAAAATAGACATTTTCCACCAAAGATCATCTTCGCAATGCCAGGGGTCCTGAATCAAGACATTGCCGTGGTGACAAGATTTAAATATAAATTTTAGATAACCATTTCATGTATTTGTATAGATTACAGATTTAGCAGTACTAGTCAAATCAGGGACTCTATATGACAGTAGATAAGTCGCTGGTGAAAATGAAATATTTCTTTAATTAAATTTCAATCATATTATAAAAATAGTTAAGAATTGTATTTTTTACGTAAAATTATAGTTCAATGAAGTTTAATGATATATTCGCCATTTGACAGACCCTAATTACGTACCTATTTTACAGGAAGGGTTTTTGAACACTTAGTGGTTTCAAAATATTAAAAGTTCTTTAAAACACATATTTCAAAAAAATCATTTTCATGTTAAATTTGATCGTGGAAAATGTTAAAAAGATGAATATATACATGTTTTTTTGTTTTGTTTTGTGTTTTTTTTTATTTTTAAACTTTTATATGCAATGCTATTTTGTCTCTTGTCTCCTCCACTTCTGACCTTTTTTTATTTTTTCTAAATTTTAGTACAAACTAAAAAGTATTTCTGACCAAAAGTGAGAGATGAGGGTCATATAATTAATGTTACAAACAAATAGAAGAAAAGTTGTTCAGTTTTGTTTTTATAAAAGCTTTCAACTACTCTAAAATATACTTTGTGACAATTCTCTTCTTCCAGTATTGTTTTTCTTTTCTTTTCTTTTTTTTTAAGAAGAAACTCATAAAATTAATTTTGCAAGATCTTATGATAAGCTCTTTTTTTTAAAACAAATCTCAGGACTGGTGTGTAGCTTATTAAACAGTAAAATTTAACGTAAAGTGTAAGCCATGTCCCCCTTTTGCGAGGGATGTTGTATACATGTATTACAAATGCACTTCTTATGGAAAAAATACCACTTTCCTTTGACCAATGCCATTGCTGTCAAAATACTCTTCATTAATTCAATCTGAAGAATTTCGTACTTTATCATTGTAAGTCCATGCAAAAGATTGGATTGCTCATCAAAGATTATATAATGTCTTTCTTTCTTGAAATAATTTATTGAAGAAAAAATTAAAACAAACTAAAAAGAACACAGGAAATCTCGAGCGAAAATTCTGAAACTTTGCAGATTCAAATAACTTTCAAGTGAACGTTTTACAACTAATTCTGGTTATGAACTGAATGATTTTATATGAGGTAAAACAACCAATTTACCATAAAAAAGTTTATCAATAAATTAATATATTATGACTAATATGTGACATAACTGGTCTTACCCACCACTAAGTTGATAAAATTTAATGTGATTCAAATATTAATATTTTATTGGTAGACGCTTAAGGGGAACGATCCTTGTAATTTCAATTCATACTGTGCGCTCAGATTATAAAATAAAAAGATAAACTTGGAACTTCACGGACAATGTAAGCAAAACATTCTTATTTGCAACAAAATTTTTTTTTTCAATTTAAAAATAAGCACAAAAAGCCTTAAAATGCAAGTAAATAACAAATGTAATCAAGCCACGATTCTCATAATATAAAAAAGACAAAGAGTCATGACGCAATATCACAATGTACAATGTTACAAATGACATCATATCGTTTGATATCGTTTGATATGTAAATGACGACATCAGAGGTCACGTGACTATCCACAAAGCTGACTGAGCCGGGCTGCTTGACCCATGAGGGTCATGATGTCGGAAGTGGCCGAGTTCAGAGTCGTATTCAGGCTGGACATCTTTGTGTTCATGTCCGTTTTAATGGCGTCCACGTACTGCTTGGCCGACTTCCCGTTTGTGGTGAAGTTTCCTTTTAGAGCATGGACATCCTGTTCTAACTGTAGAAGTTCTCCAGCTTGTGTTGTAATCTTAAGTCAACAACAACAACAAATATGAAAGATTACAGGCAATCGGAAATATTTTGCATAAATTTTGCAATATTTATTGTTACTGACTTTTGAAATTTTTATTTTTTATCGAAAATGTATATTTGGTAAAATTTCAATAAAATATAGATGCAAACAATTTCAATGCAATAAAGGGCCATATCTGCATCTTTTTATGCATTTATGAAATTTGCTACAGATTTACGAATGAATAAAGTTAAATCACTTACCGTGGTGTTGAGATTCTGCAAATCCTTTTCGACTTTGAGGGCGTCTGGAATGAGTTTGGATATATCTCTCTTGTTCTTGAAAATCTGCATCTTGTCCTTGATAATGTTACCTCCCAGCTGCTGAAGGTTAGCGATCACCGTAGACACGTTCTTGCTGGTCTCCAGTATCTCCTGTTGAAGTATGGTCATTTTTGGCGTGACGTCCTTCTGGAATTGGGTGAGGTTATTAATGGCGTCCTTGACCTCCTGCTCTGTGACCTTTAGCCTGGAGAACGCCGCCTGTGACGAGGTTTTGGCTTTGGCGATTTCTTGCGTCTGGTTGGTTACTTCTGTCTTGATTTGGTCTGCTTTGTTGGTCAGGTCTGTGATCTGTTTAGAGTGAGACTGTTCTACTTGTTTTACCTCTGATTCGAGTTTCTGGAGTTGAGACTTGAGTTGGTTCAGAAGAGCCGTGGGCGCTGTTGGCGCCGGTCCAGTGGTAGCTGCAGCGCCACTTGTGGTGCGCGTGC
This sequence comes from Saccostrea cuccullata, assembly GCF_032062105.1. NCBI lineage: Eukaryota > Metazoa > Mollusca > Bivalvia > Ostreida > Ostreidae > Saccostrea > Saccostrea cuccullata. The sequence goes on from NW_026925650.1 coordinate 110,966, forward strand.
CTTGGGTGGTTGTTGTGGTCGCCGGTGGCATTGTGGCGGCAGGCGTAGATCCCGATTGTAAATTCTTCAGCATATTCTCAAGAGTTATAAGCTTCAGCTCAGCAGCTGCTATTTTAGTCGTCTGGTCGTTGATCTGTTTATTTAAAGCCGTCTGAATCTTCATTTCTTCAACAGCACTCTTTTGCAATTGCATAGTAACGTTGAAAATTTTACCGTTAATGTCACTGATGGCTTTCGTAAGTAAATCTTTGGTATCGTGTAACATCTGATTCAGCACTGCAGAATTTCCGGATGATCCTCCGCTTCCAGTGGATGCAGTGGCCGCCAACTGCTTTAATTTTTGGACTTCGTTGGTCAAGTCATTCAATTTGCTCATATAACTAGCGCCATCACTCTGAATACGGGCTAGCGTGCTCTGAATAATGCTGTTCTGAGACACATATTGGAACTTTGTTTTATCGAGATCCTGTTTCACTTGGTCCACTTTCTTATCCAAAGCAGAGGAAGTTCCAGCACAAGCGCCTTTTGGATCTGCCACATGGAATTGGTAAGTACATGTTCCACTGTTTTGAGTGTTGCCACTGTTAGGAGCGGGCTGTGGCGGTTTTGTCGTCGTTACTTTGGCTTTCTGGGTGGTTGTTGTTTTTAAGCTCAATTTCGTCGGCAAGGGTTTGATTGGAATAAACTGAGCGGAACAAGCCGCCAGTGCCACCAAAAATATCGTGAGTTTTCCGTACATTATTGAGTCTGAATTAGCCGTTCCGATGCAGACGACGTTTATTAAAGTGGTCAGGTAGTCTCGGATCTTTATAAGTTTAGGGGCGGGAGAGTTGTGGGGCTTATCTTGTTTGCATAAACAATTGGCGAATGATTGGCGGATATGAGAGCTGAAGGCAAACTGAACAAACAGGCTTCTAACAGCTTCATGTTTCTCAGGAAAAAGACATCCTGGTAATCTAAGAGACTGAAAAAAATGACTGATGTTGACCAGTTGTCCGAGTTAAACTTATACAAAGCCATCGGTAGTGGTTGGGGGCTGGTTTTGTCGCTAAAACATGAAACTTGCACCCTGTGCTCTGTATCGGCACTTTGCGTCAGAATTACCAAATAAATGGCGATTCCAGACTGCAGAGAGCGGCTCCACATACAACCAAATTAAATTTACTTTAGATTCTTTCGCGAACTATAAACTTGTTCCAATTTTCTAGACGTGTAATATCTAGGTGTAGCATCATTTGGCTATGTATCTATAATCTAACAGGTTTTTTTACCCGTTCTAGGGGAAAAGTGTTGTCATTTTAGTCCAAACGTATATAAACTTTTCCTTGGTTGTCCTGATTATCTACCAATTAAATGGGGGTCATGGCGAATTGCTGCGTGTTTTACGGGGATTGGAATGAACACAATTTAGATTTCATGTAAGTTAGTGCTATATTTCCCCTCATGTTTTGGCCATGAGGTATAAACTAGGTTTTGATTTGAAAAGCTGCTTATCTTAGTCATACACGCCTCTTTAATTTGATAACGAGAAAAATATAAACATTTATAGTAATTGTAAAGAAATCAGAGAGATTTTCAGTTTATGTTATTTTTTTCCTTTTGCACTGCTTGCATTTTGCCCTGAAAATTAAAAACTTCTCTTTGAAAAAAGGGGGACTTAAAATGATGCAAAAATCTATATACATGTATAAATAAGTCAAGCCTAAGTAACAAAACAAAAATATACTTTTTTCTTTGCAAATCTCAGACTTATTTTAAGTCTATGAATGTGTTTGCAAAACCAATTCAGTGTAAACAAATCTTGACCAAAAAAATCCTATTCCTCCAAGTATCTAAGTTGTAGGACATTAAAAAAAATCTTATTTTTAATACATTAGCTTATTGTAAAAAATATTGAACAAAAATAAATGTAACTACTTAGTATATTAATTCAGCGAAGAATTAAAGAGTTTTCATCTTAATCGTAAAATGTTTTGTAAAAAGGGTCAAAAGAGATACATGAATATCCATGATTTAGGAATATATCGCATTTATGAAAAGAAACTAGAGATACTGCTCACTAAATGATACCCCCGCCTTGCATATGGTTAAAATGTTAAAATGTTTTGCTCAGGGAGAAGTCAACGTTTATCATACATGTAATGTTTTATGTTAGGTTACCACTAATATCTTTTATCTACTTAAAATATCAAATTAATGAAAATATATAATAGATTGTCAGACTTTCGTATTTTTTTTTATTTGAGGTGAAAGGGAAATATCAAATCAAATTTTAAAAAGTTCTCTGAAGAAGCTATTACAATTAAAGTGCAATTAATATTTAGCGATATTTAATTTTAGCGAACTTGGCACCATCGCTAATAATGCCAAAATTAAATCCTCGCTAAAAATTCTACTTATATTGTTAATGTCGATATATGTTTATCTAAATGTCCAATTCAAGGCCAGCAGACTTTTCTTTTTCTAGAAGTATTTGAAAAAAAATATGCTTCATGTGAATACAGAAATAGATCAGCGCAATAAGCACCCATGAAAATTCCGGCAGATTTTTGGAAAAAATTTTCTGGAGTAAAAAAAATGCGTTCTCTGTGCTTATGAAGGTGTAATATAATCAATTATCAGTCAATCATTACAAAGTCTGAAACTAATCACAGAAAGTCGCATACATGTATTTTAACAAGACATATTTTTAAAAAATAGTAGTTGAATTTAAATTCATTAAAAGTGTAGTAAAAAATGGGTATCCAAACGGAGAGAAAGGAGTGTAATTTAAAAGAAAAAATAAATTTACCCTTTTTTCGTTTCTAAGAGATACAATTTATCTACAATGACTAGTTCTATCATCAATGAAGTTTTAAACATTTGTTTGTGTACCAGGATTGTTCTTTCAGTCGAAGATGAGTAAAAGTTTGAATGAAATGTTGTGAAACATAAGACAATAAACATCGGCATTTCCTTAATTAACGCGCACTCATCCTTTGTAAAAGACGAGGGCACACCTTTACCAAGGCATGGGTTATTCTAGATCTTCTCTTCTTAGTAGGGATACCTTGATGACAAATTCAACCAATTTAGACAATCGTTATAGGGAAGTTAAAGAAAATGTACTGTAATCACAAGAAATTACCAGTATTTCTCTGATTCAATAAAATTCCAGTTGAATCACAAATTAATAAATTAAATAAATGAAACGATATCAAAATATTGCGCGTTCGATTACATTAAAAGCAAAATATGTTTTGAATTAAATATTTAAAACTATGTATTAGTCTAAAACAAATAATATTAATTATCAAACGAAATCGTGTCAAAAATTTCGAATTCGATAACATTTAATTAGAACTTTAATTTTTTCAAACAAATCAATGCTTCATTTTGCAGAAGATAACTTAATAAAAATTCAAACAAAAGCAAGCCAGTTTTTAACATGCTCAAACTTGAAAATTAATGACTGAATGGTTAATAACCTCTTTGCCATGTTCCCGTTTTGCACAAATCTGATACCTCTTTGTATCAAAAGCATCCTGATATTAATAATGTAAATTAAAGATATTGAATATTAAATTAATAATTTTTAAAATAAAAATTATTATTCATATATATGAAAATATTTAACAACAAAATTCTTCGAACGAGTGTAAATTAGCTACGGGTATGAGGAAGTATCTATTGTTGAAAAGGAAGAAATATACACCGATGAGATCATCGTCATGTGAACGTTTGTCAGAACAACAAAATTTCAAATTTCGGGATAAATATAGTTTTTAATGGATGGAGGTCGCATAAAATTAGTTGTTTCGTAAGCTGATTTGGTGGGAGTTTGGTTTCACAGCTATGTTTGACACTAAACAATGAAAAACAATACGATAAAGTTTCTATTATGTGGGGTACTTAATCGGCGCCGAGAATAAGTCTTTTTGACAAAACACTATTTTATTTGGTCATTTCAAACCACGGGTCCCGTGAAATCTTGATTTTACAGTTTCACATAATCCGAAATATTTTCTGTTTATCCCCTTACGATAAGATTAGAGAGGAGGTTGATGGCTGCAGCCAAACTTTCAATTAGTGTATTCTGTCGACATTCCATTGGAAGCTAGGAACAAAATCATTATGCAACCAATAAGCGATTTTAGGGGGATTTCAGTCGCAGTTGTTTTCCTCTCATTGGTGATGGTAAAACAAGTTCATTTCCGTCGTCGATAGCAGGCAATCACTCCGCGGCCTAATCTACGAAGCCTGACGTCGACGCCTCCTATACTCCATCAAATCGCTCACGTTTTTCGGCTATAAGATACGACTCCGGTTCAGGTGGTGGACAGATTTGATTTAATCCCTTAAAGAAGTAACTACCAACATGAAGCCTGTGGCAGTCTATATTTGGTTACTTCTGGGCGTGTCTCGCGCTGTGTGGGGATCCAATTCCTGTAGCTACTATTACAATATACCCAAATCTTCGGGGGCAACGTGCGAGTCCCAGGGCGGTGTGGATAGAGACTTAGAGGAAAAAATATGGAAGTTGGAGGGAGGCATTGAAGGAATCAAAGTTATCGGGAAAGGGAATATGAATTTAGTGACAACGGTTCAAAATACTGCTGGTCAGGTACAATCGAGTCAAAAGATGTCCGACCTGAATGCCTTACAGAAGCAGATTGATGGTCTAAAAACTATTTTTAAGTCGCTCCCAACCGGAAATCAACACCCGCGTGCTGCTAAACCAACGCTTCAGAAAGAGGCTGCAGAATTATCAATGGCGGAATGGAAGTTGATCAATGTTTCCTTGGAATTTAAAGCGAATCAAAGAAGCAGATCTATTGTGATGAGCGGCATAGAGCAAAAACTACAGGCTCAAGAGAAAAAATTGACAGATTTACTTAACAAGATCGCCATTTTAGAGACCAAGATCATGTCGCACGTGTCTCATCATAGAGGTAAACGCGCCGCTACGCCATCTTCTCAAGATGCCGTAATAACCAACATGACCAACCAAGCCATAGATCTGCGGGTTGACGTTCGCTCTATTGGAAAGAATGAGCAGAAGAAGTTAACAGATTTAACTAAAACGATAGACGGATTGAAGAAACCGGTGACGGACGCCAAAGCGGATCTGAAGAATCTCACCTCCTCTCTCAATGGAGTGGCAACCAGATTAATGAAGGTGTCTAGCGATGCTAAGAAACTTCAGCAAACCGCGCAGAATGTGTACGGGAACGTCAAACCGAAGCTGGATCAAGTCCAGAAGGAATATCGCAACCTCTCCGAGCAACTCCGAAATGCCACCATCGATTACAGTACAGCCCTAAACGACCTGGCACAGAAGTCAAACGATGTGAAACAAAACACGAAAGACGTTGCAAAACTGAAAGCTGATTATATTAAGTTTACTAATGACTTAAGCTACTTGCATATGAATGTAACGGTCCAGCATAACGATATGGTGAAACTGGAGAAAAACCCCATCGTTTTGATCGGAAAGGTGGATTTCGACGTAAAGACCTTCCTTTTGAAGGCTGATAAGTCCCTCGCTCAAGTCAACAGAGTTCTACCAGTTCTACAAAAACGTATTAAAATGCTCGGTGGCAAACCAACAACAATCCCCTCTGGTTAAAATGACCTTCGATGCGTCCGTGTCAAGGACAAATGGTGCAGTGACATTTGATTTTTCGAAAAACGATTGATTTTAGATTTTTTGTGTTTTTGTTTTCTTTACAATGGTAAGGATGTTAATATTTAGCTTATTTAATAAATGGTTATATTTCTCGAGCATGCAAAATCGAGGTTAAAGAATTTTGTATAAACTCTTACAAAACAATTAAAATTTTACAGAGCAGACACATGAACAATTTCATTGTTTTAAATAATTTAAGCTTGTAGAATGTTTACATGTGCATATATATCGAAACAGTTTATGATTATTTAAATATCATTATTAAATGAGAAGAATTCATTTTAAGGTTTAAACCACACCTGTTTTGGAGTGTAAGCTCAAAGATTTATTTATTACTATACAAATGTTTTCAATAATACTTTACGTCATTATGATCGTATATTCCAAATTCCAAAGGTGGGTGCTTTTCTAAAACCTATGTATACCACTATGATACCAGTTACAAAGTAAAAGCAACATAGAAGGAAAAGAATATTGTTAATTAATGGGACTTGATACTAAAAAAAATTCTTCAGTTAGTAATTCCTCTTAATGATAAAAATAGCCTATTCAAAAATCCAGGTTGTAGATTATTCATTAGTTTCCAACTTGAATATAAATTTGTAAATAAGTAATCGTAAAATCATCCTGTTTCATGGTTTAAAAAATGGATAACTAGATGGGCAGGGAAATGGGGTTGTTTTTCTTAAATTGTGTTTACCTGCTCGGACTGACGCTCTCTGGCAATAACGCTCACATGGGCCGCATTCTTGTTACAAGAACCATAACTTCTGCACGGCGTATGAAAGCTAGTATAGGAAAATATAATCTTATACACAGTCTTTAGATAATCATTATTTTTTCCCAAAGACTAACATGCCTTTCTTATTATCAATTGTACATGTACGTGGTCACGAGGTCGTAATTTAAATTCTTACATGAAAATGTTAAGTTTTCAAAACGTTATAAGCATAACATGTGAAAAACTGGTATCTTGTAAAAAAAAAATATCTGATGTTTATCAAGGTCTATTCAATTTTCTCAGATTTAGAAAATAAAATTAAGTGTCAATAGATGGCGCCAATGTCAAGTAGAATCCTTTGAGATCAATGAAACCGATGGCGACATCTGTCAATTGCATTTAACGTCAAAAGCGACCTCTACCGGAACAACTTAACGAGTGCAATCGAGATTAAATTTGTCTTCCTTGAATGCATTGATTTATATATTTAAACAAACGACAACATTAAGAAGTATATAAAATAGGAAGGGAAAAGAAAAAGTCACAAATCGCTAGTTCTGCTATCTAGACCGCGTCGGTTCGAGACCGCGGTACTATCAGCCTAGCCCCGCCCAGATCACCGAGAGAAGAACAGCGCACAATGCCCCGGCTGTGATGGCTTTTGACGTCTTTCTAATTGGGGAGATGGTTATTATATCCATATTGTATGTTTGCTGTCTCTTAGGATCAAATTGCCAGCTAAACTTCAAGCAATAAGACGTTTCCTCTTAAAGAAACCCAAATTTGAGAACGGAGTTGAGGTTCATTTATAAGACTTAACCGTCACGCAAAACCAAATTACATCCTGGTGGCATACTTATTAATTCGATTTAAGGACTACTTTGTTTAAAAAGTCCTTTTGTTTTATTAGAATTAATCAAAATGATCGAATTGGAGGCTCGACTTTGGCTCGGATTTTCCCTGTGAAATCCATGAATGCTTATAATAAGCCGACTTGACACGAAAACTTTTAGGAAATATAAATAGTATTAGCATGTGCTAGAACAGTTTCTATAGAGTTCCAGGGATAATAATGTTGCCAACTCATTTTCCGGGACAAGCAAGTCTAGCTGGGTTCCATAGCATTGATGCTCTTTTAGGAATTCGCGAGGAAATGCGAGAGAATTACAGCATGTGTTCTCACCCTGGACAAAAACACGTGCAGGGAAATTCCAGAGTTCAGTCAACTTCATCTGATGCAGGTAAGTTTTTTTCATGTAGATAATTTTACTTATATTAAATGTACATCAAAATTCGTGAGATTATGATAATCTTTTTTAAAAATATCAATTGATATCAAGGATGCATTGATTGAATTATTTTATCTGAATACAGTTTAATTATGCATTGGCCCCAAATTGACGTTAAAATAAAATGAAAAGCAACAATTTTCTAATTCAATGTTGTTCAGGGAAAAATACACAAGATAAGAATTAAATAACTGACAGTAAAATAAAAACTGATAAAAATTATGTATGAAATTAAAACTAAGATTAAAGTTGGCTGCATGTAAAAAAAAACAAACAAACAAACAAACAAACCTAAATCAGAAAAAGATGGGGAAAAAATAATTACTAGTTTTTCTTATACGAAGAAGCTTGGAAACCCAAATCGGTAGATATATTTTTATCAGATGTACATATATTTATTTATCATTGTCTTTTATCAAAATAATCAATTTGAATCCTTATTATATAAATGAAATGATGTGTGTTTCGGGAAACCTGAAATAAATTATATAAATGTTTGTACCTTACTTAAATACACAAAAGTAATTAAAAAATCAGGAAGACTTCTTGTTAAAATTAGATATTGTAATTGTAAGTAAAGTTCAATGTACACATATTTAGAATGTTTTGGCTACCAACTACATATTTCTTTGTGTATGGTCATTTGTTATAATATTTTTTGTACAAATTAAAACAATGAAATAGTGAGTCTCGCACGAAATATAACATCAGAAATATTTTTTGAGAATTTAAGATACTCTCTCTAAGTTAATTAGCGTTATAAAATAATAATAAAATTCATGTATGGTTATTTAACAACAAAATCGATGGATTCGGCATTGGTCCTTTCAAAAGAATGAGAATTTTAGATAAAAATCTATATATAATCTAACTTAGAAATATTATATTAAGAAACATGTCTATTACAATGCTTAAAAAGTAATCTAGAATGGTGTTTTCATAACCTATAGTTTAACACCGCAATACTAATTTCAGATCCTTGGGAAAGAAATGTTCCCACATGTACGATTCAATTTCAAATTATGTAAAAAGTTTTGAAAACGGAAAAAAGGCTGTATTTGAGAATAAAATTTTATTGCAGTCGCTCATTTCTTTGTTCAATTAGGGTGTTTGTGTTTTTAATGAAGAAAACTACCTAATTGTGTTAATTCATTTTGTAAGTTTTGCTCAAAGTTAAATTGATTTTTGTTTGAAGTTTATTTATAATATATAACTCTAACATGTAGTTTCAAATAAGTAAATTGACTTAAACTTGTGCACCACAAACTGCAATAGTTATTGCCGAAAAGAAATACACTAAAAAGTTAAAAACACACAAAAAAATATTGAAAATAATAAAATAATGAAACCACAAACACAACGGCAAAATACGAATGTAACTACCAGGCACAGTCTTTATAATTAACTCTCCTTAAAGTTAACAAAATATTTTGTATTTATTATGAATTTAAACGGAATATTCTTAAGAGAGAGACTTAAGATTATGTGTCCTTCAATTAAAAATTCAAATTTCAATTAAAATTTCACTATACATATAATCAAACTTTACATTTCACTTTGAGTAATCCAAGATGAACCCGATAGAAAAATGTCAATTAAGGAAGCTATAAGATTCCTCTTAATAAATATATGCCAAAAAGAGGCTCGTCAAACCTAATTAAAGTTTTTATCTTGTTAAACTGAAATCAAAGGCGCGTTTGTATCGAAGGTATTAAACTTAAATGACACCACCATTGCATTGAGAAAATTATAATTTTTTGAAGAGAGAAACGAGACACCGACATCGTAATGCGCTGTCACATCTCAATTCAATAGCAACCTCGTTAGCGGCTGGAGAGCGCGGCGCGGCGCAACACGGGCGACAGTTTGAAAACTAAGGATGTCGCCTGCAAGTTAAAGAAATCCCGGGTGTTAAATATCTTCTTATTTCCCCATTCTTCTTTAAACGGCGCCCATTTACAGTTATTGAGCTGTGAAATTTGTATGTGTATTTTGTGGAAAATAAACTTAATTCAATTATAAAATCTCGCCTAATGATATATTTTGAGGCATTTGGTGGCGCGGGTTCTTTTGTTAGATGTAATTTGAGAGGGGTGTCGAAAAGATAAATGTCAAATTTTATCATTTGTTACCTCGGGTCTATTAAAGATTGTATCAAGCTTTACAACTCATTCGACGTGTCATTTTGGCTCTTCTCTGTCAAAAACATTCTCTGAAGTTTGCATCGTTGATTTTCAATTTATTTGAGGTGGGTTTAAGCAAATATTTTGCACAAAAGAAAACAAAAATATAAATCACACGCTCAAGCAAATTTATCTATTTCCCAAATGTAATGCAGGTATATATGGATCAAAAGCTAGATTAAACTCTCGTATAAAGACCGTCAATATTTCCGTCTTCGAATTTATTTGTCTTTGATATCTGTGATGATTGTGCTATAATTTAATCTAGGAAACGACATGAAGCTGCAAAGAAATATTGAAGGAAGAAAATCCGGGAAGTTGGAAAGAAATTCGGACCCCCGCAAGAAAACAAGGCGAAACCGCACGACGTTTACAACATATCAATTACACGAGCTGGAAAGAGCGTTCGAAAAGTCGCATTACCCGGATGTATACAGTCGAGAGGAACTGGCCATGAAAATAGATCTCCCGGAAGTCCGAGTACAGGTATGTTTAGAGATTTATTGAATATTTTACACTTGGAAAACTAATCATGAATATGAGTGATATTATTAAGTTTTAACATGATAATTATGCTACTCTAAAAAGTCCACGAAATACTTTTTGTTTCGTTCTGGGTTTTTATATCATATTTTGACATTTGGTGTTTTTTTCGGTCTTTTATTTTATTCATGGCATATTTTTCTCCATTTGCATCCTTTTCTGCTTGTGTTTGAAAACAAATGACCATACCGTTATGAATTAATATATAGTGTTTTAGTTTGATTATATGTACAAAGTTTGGTCTGATGAATGATAAAACATCCTAACCCCAAGTAATGTATGTAATCGACTTTTATCTTTAAAAAAAAAGATTGATTAGAATTGTTTAAGACTAGTTCATTAGCTCGATTCATTACAGTTTATACATTTTGTCAATAGCTATCCTCTGTGACAGAAGGGTCTTTCATATGACTTGGGGTAACCTCGTTGTGCTAACAAGGTTTATAGGAAAGATATCAATGGAGAGATGTTAGACTTGATCCATTCTATTGCAGCTCTTAGCCCCGGTAATTGACTTAGCATGGGATCAGCTCACTTTGTACTTCAGTGTCCGATACAGAGGGACAGCTGGCCGTGTGACAGAGATAATCCGGACTCAACTATAGGCCGTCCCCACTAACAAGTTAATGGCTCAAAAGTAACCCTCAATTATGCACATGAATGAACTCCGAATCGAGTAAAGAAAGGCGACGAGTGTTTTTAATTGCATCCAAGAGTTTTTCGATGGGGGGGATTTTTAAACCAATCTTTTCTCTGTCTGCATAGCTTTAGGGTACGTCACGCGGCGCGCCCCGCCCCCTCCTTGTTCGCCCCCGATTCGATATTGTATCTACTGATTCTAAATCAAACAGAATCGTTTTTACTGACGTCTGTAGTATTTGGTGTCTTTGTTCCTCTGTCTTTTAGCGTGTTATTCAATTAACTGGATATTTCTATCAAACGAGGGGTCCACTTTCACGAAATATGTCGTCAAGTTTTTGAGAAATTTAAATAGAATAAAAACAGACCTCTACTGCAATTGAAAATTATAAGTATATATAATATGTATTTTTTCAATAATATTTAATTCTAAATCTCAGGTGTGGTTTCAAAATAGACGGGCTAAATGGCGGCGTCAAGACAAGCTGGAAAATTCAACGCTGAGGATCAATGAAGACTTCAGTTCTGGGCTGGTTCCACGAAAACCTCCAGGTGCCTTCGGATCACCCTTACCTCTCGATCCATGGCTTACGCCGTCTATGAAAAACGCCGAGTCATCCAGTGTGACGTCAATTGCGCCAGACACTTGTTTGACATCATACCCCAATCTGTTTCCTTCTCCATATGCACATTCTAGCAATGGTATGGGTAATACATACCGAGGATTCACGGGAGTTTTTGGAGGCTGTCCGAAAATAACAGACTTTGATCCCCGAAATTCTAGCTTAATAGCGTGCTTAAGAATGAAGGCAAAAGAACATGTGCATAGTGTTGATAAAAAGTACTGAGATTTGCTGTTTGCATGGTATTACATGAGCAATTCTAAATATGAAATGTATACATCGTCAAATTTTTTTCAATAAAAAAAATCATATTTCATATCCAAATGCAGTAAGACATGGTTGTAATGAACATCTTATACATGTATGACGCTTAGTGCGAAGTGATTTTCATTCCCCTTGAATTCAAACAAAATGTAATGTGAGATTAACGGATATAACGAATTACCTGTATAACGAAGCAAAACCGTCTGTCCGTTGCACTTCATTATAAGCGTGTTTTACTGTATTTTCTGTCTGCACACAAACAAATTAAAAGTACCTAAAGCATAAAATATCAATACACGTACATTTTTAAAATGGCGAAAATATCATGAAACGTTCCATTTTTTTTTCATATTCCGTCTTTTTTCCATTTATTAATAAAACAAAGTGGGATAGTCAAATAGGAGAAACCTTTAGTTACATGTATTCATAGTATTGTGTTATGTATTTTTGATAGTAAAGCATCATCATTTGATTATAATATCTTCAGTTCATATTGTTTTAGTTTTAAAAGTATGAATTCATCAATGTACATATATTGTGTAGTACAGTAAAACTCGTATAGTAAAAATACGGATATTACGAATTCAAGGTTATAGCGAAGTTATCTTGGATCCCCAGGTAAGTAATTTCATAGGTCCTAGTGACTTCGTTATAACCGAGGTTTACTGTACCTCATTTAGGCAGCTAGATGATGCTTCTGTTCTGTCGTTTCTTTTTAAATGTATAATTCATTATTGTTTCTAAACCCCCATGTTCGAAATTTGGTCCAGATGAGCAAATATGACTGGAAAACATAACGTTTTTAATCGATTTTCTGGGAGGTTCCCACATTTTTTGTGCAGTGTATTATTAGAACTATCATACTAGGACATGGGGAAAAGATATGTTGCATTAAAAATTCAGAATTTACCAATTTCTTTTTCTTAAGTTTTATTCAGTGTGAAACATGTACAAAATTTGTAATTGTAATTCATGAATATTATATTTTTTTAAAATAATTACCCTGAAGTTAACTGAAGTCAATTTGTTCTTACAAGAAAATTAATTCATTTATCACTTCCTACATGTATATGCGTTCATTTTCATTGATTAAACTAAATACATATTTCATTTTAATTGACAAGCACATTTAAAAGTCGTGGTCAAGATCAGATTTTCTTTTTTACAGTGGGTCAAAGTTGTTTTTAGGAGGGTCACACTTCAATGTCAAAGGGTCAACATTGATAGTACCCAGGGGAAGGTACTGGCACAAGAAATACACATGTGAAATATAGAAACCCCAGCACGAAATGTTAAGAAGTTATGACCAAGATTACTTTTCTTTCAAAAGCAGGTCAAACCCCAAGTTTTTTTTTCAAAAACTTAATAAATCTTTGACCGTAATTCCTGCATCAGGACGTATTGCTTCAATGATAATTGCATAACTTTTTTGATATTATGAGCAAACAAGACAGTTGCAATATGCGACTGTGCAAAACCATTGCCCTTCCGAAAGTAAGATACATGTAACAAAAACGGAAAATCACAATTTTCTCAACTCACATGTTCGCATTGTGACGGAGGGTGCAATTTCAATAATTTTTATTTGTGATTTTCTGTATTTTTTCGGACGCTTGTGAATAAGGGTCGTATGGAGATAACGAACCGTTATCAAGGTCAAAAGTTCATTGAAAAAAAAATGCAAATAAAGACCAAAGCAAACAGTGACCTCTAAAAATACCAGAGGTGGGATTAGGTGCAATGAAGAAATAAACATCCCCTTCCAGCCGGTTACACTCGCCGTGCGCTTCTTGTCATGATTGGGAAAAAAAAGAAAAATCTGTTCAGTGTGTAGAAAATGGCCTAAAAATAAGAATTAAAAACGTAAATCATTATTCGACTAAATGATAGATTGTATTTGTTTACTATGTCATTGTATCGAACATATAGAACTTGCAAACTGGTGACTTTATACGAGTCTGTTTATATTCTTGTTTCATCAACCTTTTTGTCAATAGCTTGTCCCGCATTTCTCCTACAAGTAAGAGCTAAAAACTGGAAGGCCATATCTCGGAAACTAGAGATGGTACCATCACTATTTTTTCATAGAGGTGGTATCTGACCCCTAGTACCCCACCCTCAAAATTTCAGACCACACAGCTAAATCTAAAATTTTGAATTGCGAATTGCGTTCTAGAACGCAGTTCACTTTTGAATTGCGAATAGCGAACTGCGAACTGCGTTCTAAAATCTGAACGCCGCCTCGGTTAACGTCCCTACGCTCCTTATATACGTTACGCGGCGCCAAGTCAAAAGTATCTCGCCGTGAACCTCTAGCATGCTGGAGTAGTCTCGCATATATATTAGAAACTGCAAGATGTTCTTTTGAAGTTAAAAGGTCAACTGTACAAAAGTTTTAGCCAAGATTAACATTAAGTAATTTGAAATTTTTTTCCAAACCCCAAGGTCACTGTCAAAAAGTAAAATATGTTGGTGTCCAAGAAAGGTCTTGTCGCAAAAAATACACATGAATTTTGAAACCTGAAATCCATGAAAGTTGAAAGTTTTTTGGCAAACAGACAACGGACAGACGGATATAAGAAAGGAGTGTTTTTCCATTCCTGTGAAACATTCTTTTTGCTAGCGCTGAGCCCCAGTCATTATCTGAGTGATTGTTCTAAACAAAGACAAGGGAGGTTTTATTTACGTCTAAGCCAAGATGGACTCTACACGTGTATTTTCAAGACCTCACCACAGTAAAAATATATTCTATATGCTCTCAATCATGACAATGTAGGCAAACCAAGAAATTCCATAATTACAAGAATTTACACTAAAAATGACAAAAAAATCCATTATTATGAAAAGAAATTCTGTGTATGGCTTTTAACCCAACAGTTCTTGACAAAGATGACCCAAAGGGCCAAGCCACTTCACATCTTCTCATTTGGAACTCTCTGGAAACTCCAATGGGTCAACACAAAAACTTCACCCCCCCCCCCCCCCGTTCGTTTCTTTACCTAGTGTCTGTAAAATACATTTTCACAAAAAATATAACTTTATCACACCAAGCCTCGATAAACATTAAACAAATTCAGCAAAGTAAATCTCTTGATCACGGACCATCCTTTCTGTGTTTAAAAATTGCTACGGCGCTAGCTCACCTATCTTTTTAGTTACAGAACTCGGATTTCGAGCCCGATACTTTTCTGCAAGTCATGTAAATTACAACTGAACAGTTGCATATAATGATTTTGAATGGACTGTAAGTCTGAAATGTTCATCATTGGAAAAGAGTTATCTCGCTTGTAAAAATTGATTTTGCATTTGGATAAGATTTTTGAGAATGTTTACGTTAAAGATGACAAATCAAAATTAATAAAAAGAAAAAGACTATCTCATGCAGAAGGCGGCTCCCCTTACTATTTTATTTAATACCGGTAATTCCCCAGGATTTTGTACCTCTTATGATTTTTTAAGAAGTTTCAATACATCAAGTAAATTTCTAAGCGAAAGACATTGCTCTTAGTTATCATTTCACAATTTTCAATCGTAACATCTTTCCTTCTCTTGTATGCGTGTTCATGCTTTGCTAGCTGCAGATCTGTAGCGTTATGGTTTATATACGTATATATATATATATATATATATATATATATATATATATATATATATATATATATATATATATATATATATATATATATATATATATATATATATATATATATATATTTGTCTTTGACCATAACGCTACAGATGTAATGCATAAAAGGTGCAATTTATGGCGCAATATTTTTTTTGCGCACTTTTGGGGAGAATTTAACCACTTTCCAGCATCGGTCAATTAACTATCTTTCACTTCCTAATTCTAGGCACATTATTCAAGTAATCTGTGTATTTTATCCATCTCCCAACCCTTTATAGTCGTCTCTACAAGAAATGAACTCAGCTGATTAAAATTATGTGTTAGATTTCTGAAAATTCACTTCAGGCGAGTTTATTGCCTGTAGAGACAGCTATAAATGGTTGGGAGGTGGATAAAATATACATATTGGCTACAGAATGTGTCTAGAATTAGGGAATGAAAGGAAGTTGGTTGACCAATACAAGAAAGTGGAGAAATTCTCCCCAAAAGTGCACAAAAAATATTGCGCCGTAAATTGCACCTTTTTTGCATTACGGGATCTGTAGCGTTATGGTGAAAGACAAATATATAAAACCATAAAGCTGCAGATCTGCATGTCATATGCAGGGAGGAGGAGGGGGTGTTTGGGTCGATAGCAATTCTCTCTCTCTCTCGCACATAGTGAATTATTCTATTTTTGAAGCTTCAAAAAATTAATTCAGTTCATTTATATCCCGAATACAAATAAACTTTATATACCTCACAAAAGTATTAAAACAGCTTTACCAACCCTTTAGTGATTTTATTAAAGGCAAATTCCATAGCAGTGAAATTAAAATGTGGTTGAGCGAGGGAAGTTTTATTGAAGCAGCTTAATATTCCCGTTAAAAAGTTTAAGTTTAAATCTCCTCCACAATATGCTCGAATATATATCTTTAAATTTTCCACATAGCACTTAATTACATACATCAGTGTATTTACCTCTCTCACCGTACACCTTACGGGGGCTTTTTAAATGGCAAAAGTAGATTTAAAACGACCTTGCAAACGAAATAAAAGAATTGCGCTAACAATTTCATATTTATCTACATAAGACACATTGTTGCGATTTTTTGAGTCCCTTTTTGTTGTGGGGGACAATGTAAAATTTTTGTGTGTTATCAGAAGCTAACGGTAGTGGTGTATTGCGATAAGATCCACCTGTCCCGTGGTCTCGAGGACTTCCGTACATCCGTTGCTAAGACGCTTTTAAATGGCGAGTACCGTACAGGTATAATACGAGATTGAACATCAGATAGGGGTATTGACCAGCCAGCATGGTAGATATAGAGGAATCCTTCTAAGGTATTGTAATGACAGATTCCAATCTACACCTGAAAAGTGCTGCCAATCCGTGTCTGTGTGTGAATTACGTGTTTTATTATCAACATGAAGGATGTTTAAGTGATTTATTACATGGAAGAGAAGGTGTGTTATTTTGACTATGTCTGAGATAGGGGAGCAGCCCGGGGATGGACTAGCCCGTCCCTACACCGTGGGCACATTTCAGACCCGCCTAGATAAGTTTGAGAGTTTTATTAAGGATATTACGTACCAAGATGTGGAGGCCACCCCAGAAGAAAGGAGGCAATGGATCACAGGTAGAGAGCCCGGGAAAGTTAATTGATTTTTCCTTCTCATTAGAGTCGTTTATTACGGGAGAGCTTTGTTAGAGTTGCATATTGAAATCAATATATTGCGGTAAAAAGTTATGACATTTTGTTTGACTAACGAGGAAAAAATAAATAATAACGACTCCATTCATAAATTCACTTTCTATACACAAAGTAACTATGTTTCAATATTCCAGTTTCAGTCATTGAGGGGTTCCAAAATTAAATGAAGCAGTCGGAGAAAAGACCGTTTATTTTTCTGATTATATAATTATTTTTCACCTTTTTTAAAGGGTAGTAAACTTTGATTAAATACACCAGCATTGATCGTCCTATAATTGTACTCGATTATTACTGTTCGCTAGATCAATTCTTGCTTATATCATTCGGACTAATCCCTAAAATCTGGCTCTATAGTACTGGGTAAACACTTCACTTTAATAAGATAAACTACCATGCCGAGGTACCAGGTCCTAACGGACTAATTACATGTATAAATATGTGGGGAAGTCTTGTTTGTGATGAAGATTAATAGAATATCAAATTTTGCTTCAGCTAAAATAAAATCAATTCTTAAAAGTGTCCTAGGGATAATTAGATATACATGTAATTAAGAAAAAAGTATGAATAGAATTCCATTTCTAAATGTAAATTGATAAAGAAATATCTTCACTGACAGATTAAGAGACAGGGACAGGGAGCCCGCCCCTCCCCATTTTGTGTCCAAGTTATACATATTGTATGTGGCAGTGGGACCTGATCCCAAACTAGTCCCCCTTTTTAATTTCTCAATAATCCTGGTTCCGACACTGGTCTTTTATAACTTCTAGTGTTTTGTGGTCTGGCGAAACATATAACTATTTTGCATATCTTTGTAATATATCAGATTTATTCATAATTGTCATTCTTTTGTGAATTCTAATCCGTTTTCAAACAGTCTCAAAAAATAAAATTTAAACCAAAAATTTACATTCTAACAATACAAGCGATTTCCAATAGCATTATGCATGCACACATAGAAAACACCATCCTCTGATATCATACACACATGCTACTTCTTCTTAATTTCTTTTTTTTCTTTTCTTTTCTTTTTTCACAATAGTTCAAAGACAAAACTCTTGAGAAAACTAAATACTGCAAGTATTGAATTACAGTGTATATACATGTATTATTGAGAAACGCCATGAATTTTTTTTTGATTCATACAAAAGGTCAATGCATTTTGGAGTGGATTTGTAAACTGTTTTTGTTGGACACTGGCTTTCACTGCCCGGTGTGGTGAATTAATTTTCAGTCCGTGTAGCAGAGCTAAGTGGTGTTGAATCAAAATTTTATTTCAAAGTAAACAAAAAGTAAAAAAGTAATTGTTCACAGGTACAAAGTTCTATGACCTGGTATATTATGTGTAGGTATAAATTGATTTAAATAATACAACTGACCTTCATTTCTGTCAACGAAAAATATACTTATCGATATAGAACACTAAATTCTGTATACCATGAAATTCGTTGACCGTTAAAAGTAATAAAAATTTACAAAAAAAAATGAGGAGAGGGCAGAATTCAATTAAAATTCCATTCTCTCTCTCTCTCTCTCTCTCTCTCTCTCTCTCTCTCTCTCTCTCTCTCTCTCTCTCTCTGACAGCCCTTGAAACTTAATAATTTGAAAGGAGAGAAAGGTCGGGTACTCCTGCACTCGTTTGGATCATGCAACTGAAGTATGCATACACCCATGCATATACACGTATATCTAAAATTGAAATAATCTATCCTTAATACTAAGATCCGCATGTGTTATTGCTCCTCTTTGATTTTTCTTTTCAGAAAGTTTACGGTTTGACCAATTTTGTGATTCCATAAGGAATCTTTTTGGATCAGACATTAAGAATGCAGATTTAAAAGCAATATACAGAAAAATATCCACTAACCCGGATGCAAAAGTGGACTGGAGCGAAGTAAGTACGTGTGAATGTGTGTAAATTTTTCTCCTAAACGTTTTGAGTTTTGACAGAATCTCCGTGATGTCACATCCCAAGTTCACCAAAAATTCATTTCCTTTGAATTTTATGTGAATTTTTTTTCTTTATTTACCAGTTGTGTATATATTTTAGCTCACCTGAGCCAAAGGTTCAAATGAGCTTTTCGGATCGATATTTGTCCGTTGTCTGTCTTCGTCAGCATAACCTTTTCAAAATGCCATTTCTTCTTCTTAAGAGATAAAAATTTTATAGACATAATTTTCATATACGAGGTCACAATAGAACAATTTTCCGTCATCCTTGAACTTTTATTCTTGAAGCGTGGCATTCTCGAAGCTACGTCATTAGCGTCTCTCTAATCTTCAAAGCTGCAGAACTGTAGCGTTATGATCAGGGACGTAGCCACAGGGGGGGGGGGGGCCTGCCCCCCCCCCCCCCACTTTTTTTGCCAACAATACTTTTACTATTGAAAATGCTCATTGAAAAGGTGGTTGACCCCCCCCCCCCCACTTTATACTAGAGTAAAGTAATTTGAACTGTAGCTTAGAAATTGGATATTGAAAGAAAATGGAAAAGGTTTTACATGGGCAATTGTACTTTTTTAGTAAAAAAAAATTTCTGTGCTGGCCCCCCCCACTTTCAAAATCGATGCTACGTGCCTGTTATGGTTTCACATATTGTAATATTATTAGTTATGGTCAAAGACTAATATATAAAACCATAATGCTACAGTTCTGCAGCTAAAATTCTCATTGGTTAATAAAGTAGTAACATGGGCAACTTTGAATTGTTGTTGACAACGATGAGATGACTTAAGCCCCACCTCCTTGCTGTACGAAACGTTGTGATTGGATTCCTGCTACACTCCTTGACATTCGCCCGAATTTCTATCCCATGCATATTTCCACATTGAATGAAAGACTGTGTTAAAAGAAGCTAATTATGTAACGTCGAGAATGCCACGCTTTACTGATAATCCAAGGATAACTGAGAATTGTACCACATCTATGTATAGTCTATAAAGGATATTTTCTTTATTATTTGATAGAAATTTTCGATATTTCAATTTTCAACTTTTCAAATGTTTGTTAATTTTTCCAGTTGGTTGTTTGGATATTTTCAAGTTTAGTTGTACGAATAAGATTTTTACTTTACAAATGAGTATTTTTTAAAAAACTTTATTCGTTCGGTTGGTAAATAATTAGTTTGTGGGTTATTTTATTTCAGTTTCTCTAGCTGTATCATGGATATTTCTATTCTGGTTCTGGCATATATATTTCCTACTTAAGTCCGTCGTTTTGGATATTTTCTACTTTAGTCGTTTTGGATATTTTTTACTTTAGTCGTTTTGGATATTTTTTACTTTAGTCATTTTGGATATTTACTACTTTAGTCGTTTTGGATATTTACTACTTTAGTCGTTTTGGATATTTTTTACTTTAGTCGTTTTGGATATTTTCTACTTTAGTCGTTTTGGATATTTTTTACTTCAGTCGTTTTGGATATTTTTTACTTCAGTCGTTTTGGATATTTACTACTTTAGTCGTTTTGGATATTTTCTACTTTAGTCGTTTTGGATATTTCTTCACTTTAGTCGTTTTGGATATTTTCTAATTTAGTCGTGTTGGCTATTTTCTAATTTAGTGGTGTTGGCTATTTTTTTTTTTTTTACTTTAGTCGTTTTGAATAATATTTTCTTATTTAGTAGTTTTGGATATTTACTAATGTGTAATATTTTCTAATTTAAACTTCTTGGATATTTTCTAATTTGGTAGTTTGGATTTTCGGAGAGCTACAGTTCTGCAGCTAGGATATTGTATAATTTGGCTAGTAAGGTATTTTATTTTTCTATTTCAGTTATTTGGATATTTCCAGTCAGCTACAGAAGAACATGAGGAGGTAGCTGTGGGGGAGGAGGTCAGCATCTTCACCGTCTCTAAACGACGGCGTGTGGGAGAGGCGGCAGGTGCGTGAATCCCCCAAATTAAACCCCATCCCCTGCCCCATTCATATTAATTATGATAACATTATAAATATATTTAAATGCAACTTTAAATGCTTCATTTTTTTTTTAAATCTGTAATAGGATTAAACTTTTGGAAGCAATAAAAAAATGAAAATTTAATATTTAGATGTACTTTGCTTGTGATTCTTTTTTAGGGGCTATTGCATAAATTTCTGTAATTTGTTTACCTTTTACAGGTGATAAAACTCGCCGTGACACCGTGCAATGTTTGCGCTATGTTCCTTCATTGGACGGATACGTTTCAGCATCACAAAAAGGCGCCATCGTCATATGGAATAGTTCTGTGAGTAATCCGGAAATTCAACCGCAACTTACCGGGCTTTTATGCGATAGCCGGAAATTTAGGAAACGGTTCTTTTATTAGTCACCACTCGGCATTTCCTACTTGAATTAGCTTGCAGAAGTTAACTCGTTTATTTTTCAACCGACGATAATTTTCTTTAATCAAGACAATATGTTATATTTTCATATTTTGCATTACAGTTACGAATGCAGGCATGCATCGATATCAACGTGAGTACAGAAAAAGCTATGTATTTTGGAGATAAACTTAAAGCAATATTTGATAGACAGAGCTTTTATTTTGGGGAAATATTGTTGGAAAAAAAATACATAACCAATTTCTATGGAAAATATTTAATCTTACGAAATGCAATATTTAGTTATCGATGAATTCATTGTTTAATTTAACAGGAGGCAGCCTGGGTGACTGGATGTGATTATCTTCCAAATATACGCAGAGCTGTGTGTTGTACAGAGAGAAGTATAGTCGTCTGGGATCACAGAGCCAAGGGCAAAAATCAAGTAAAGTTCCACTATGTATACAAGTCAGTTATAGGCTTTCATGGCAAATGCTGTAATTTCATGAAACAGTCTCTTGTAAAAAAAAAATATTGTGCAGTCACTGTACCATAGCCTAAATGAATAAGAAATTGAGCAGTATTCTTTCATGTGATTTCATTTTATGTGTACTTTGTCTTTAAGACTTTTCTGAGGGCATTTAATTTAACCTTGCAGCATGTGTTTTCAATCAAGCCTTTTGAGAACTCCCCTCAGTGTATCTGTCAGGTCCCCACTTCCTCCCATCTCCATGAGGATATGGTACTGTTTGGAGATGATCAGGGTTATATCAATGTTCTTCGAATTCTTAGCAAAGACTTGACAACAAAGAACTCAAAAGATGCAGAGAAAATTCAGAATACTCAACCAATTCCTAACTACCCAATTGAACTTGATAAATTGTCATAGTAAGTGGGATTGTTATGAAATTTTCTAGTTGTAAGGCATTAAGAAATGGCTAGAATATACATGTACCCTTAGCATGTAAAATGAGAAAGGGTGTGTCGCCCTTTCGACAAAGATGTACGTGCAAGAATACTTATGATAATGATAATATATATTTTAATTTTAATTATGAAAATAAAAAAAAAGAACTTGATTATCTTTCAGTAAAATAGAGAAGAGGAAAATCCACCATGATTGGGTGCTAAAGGTGAAGTATTTTCCAGAACTTCGGTGTTTTGCCTCCTGTTCACCTCACAGCAAGCAGTCCTTTGTGCTTGAGGAAATAGATCGCCTATATGACGATGGGTATGAATTAAACTCGATAAGCTCTGCAGTTTACATTTGGAAGTTAAACGTTAATGTTTTCTCTTTTTTTTTTCAATTTTTTGTTTCTTTTTTTTCATTACAGTACACAAAGGTGAATTTGAAAAATAATTTCTCTTCATTACAGAGAGGTACGAGGTGTGTCCATATACAAAGGAGTGAATTGTTTTGATTACTGTGCCAAAGCCAACATAATTGCCACTGGGGGTGTGGACAAGGTCATCCGGGTGTGGCACCCTCACATCTTTTCTCGGCCCACAGGTAAAGGCAATAATAGCATCAGAATGTGATGTTTTGGTTTCTTGTATACCCATAATGTACACTGCAAGACACATCTTCAAATATGTAAACATCATCAAAATTTATGATAATTTTCCAAGAAGTCATATTATATATTTTTAGCTATTTCGGTTCAAAATCAAATTTTTTAAAATCATATTTTTTGCATGCAGGAAAACTAATGGGCCACTTATTTACAATTGTTGACATTTGTTGTAACGAGAAAGACCAGCACCTGATCAGTTTGTCAACAGCCCGTGTGTTCAGAGTATGGGACATCCATACCTTGACCTGCTTACAGGTAAATTAAATCAGAGTGTGGGACATCCATACCTTGACCTGCTTACAGGTAAATAAAAAAATAATTACTTTGTAAGTATGTGAACCATTTGCATGGTTGCTGAAAAGAAATCACTCTTCATAGAATTTATAGTCCTGTCCATGTATATCACCTTTTTGATTAAGAAAAGGTGTATATACATACTGTATACAGGGATATTTTCGCCCCGTGTTATTTTCACCCTTTTGCACTTGCAAACACTTTTGCCCCGTTTTAAATTCGCCCTGCCAAAGTTCTGTTAAAGAAATTATGCTGTATAATTTGAATTCGCCCCGAAAATTTTTTTAAATTCAAAGCATCATATTTATGTGGAAGCATGCTCAGGTAGTGTAGATTCAATTTTGTTCAAATCATGACCCCAGGGTGTAGGATGGGGCCAAAATGGCCGACCAAAGTTTTACATAGAAATATATAGGAAAATTCTTTAAAAATCTTCTTCTCACGAATGACAAAGCCATAATTCATCATATTTATATGGAAGCATGCTCAGGTAATGTAGTTTTAAATTTGTTCAAATCATGACCCCCGGGGGTAGGACAGGGCCAAAATGGCCGACCAAAGTTTTACAGATAAATATATTTGGAAAATTCTTTAAAAATCTTCTTATCAAGAATGACAAAGCCATAATTCATCATATTTATACAGTAGCTTGCACAAGAATTTTTAATGATTTTTAAATTATTTTAAAGAAAAGTTGAAATATATAGGAAAATTCTTTAAAAATCTTCTTCTCATGACAAAGCCATAATTCATCATATTTATATGGAAGCATGAGGTAGTGTGGCCGGGGGTAAGGCGGGGCCAAAATGGCCGACCAAAGTTTTCAAAGATATATATAGAATTCTTTAAAAATCATTTTCTAAAAAATGCAAATCCATGATTTATCACTACTTTTGGATTTAAAGATTTGACATATATCAATGCCTATGGATAAATTAGTTTGCCCAAGAATTTTTAATGATTTTTAAATTATTTTACAGGTTTTCACAGACAACAGAGAGAGAGACTTATTTACAGGTTTTCACAGACAACGAAGAGAGACCTGGAGAAAAGAGAATCTATTCCATGATATTTGATACAAAACATGACAGACTCTTAACAGGTTAAACTCATTCTACTTTTATACCCATTATCTAAAATAACCAATTGTCAAGTAGAAAATAGATAAAGGTTGTATAATGTTTCTTCTATATTTTAGGATCAAGTGTGATAGACTCATGGCCTTTGACTCGAGCTGTCCAAGACACAATGCAGGTCCCCCACACACATGACCGCCCCATAAGTCAGGTCATACTAAATAAAGAACTCAACCAGGTCATCACAATGTGTACAGAGTCTCATATCAAGGTAAGATTTAAGAGAACACATTGATTCATGGTTAACAATGTTGAAGAGGCAATTTCCAATATAAATGTAAGATACTGTTATGTATAAGAAAAGTCAGATGTGCTAGCAGTTCAGAAAAAACAAATTGGAAGTTGGGCATGGTCGTTGTCATCATTTAAATAATAAAATGATTTAATTTTTTGTTTTGGAATTTGTTTAAATATTCATGTGTATAATTTTGTCTTTAGATCTGGGAGCTAGAGACAGGAAAAAGAGTAGGCACTATCAACAATGCCCATGACGACAATGTGGAGGTGACGGCCATCTGTCTGGACAAGTCAGGGTACAGGATGGCCACCGGCGGGTTTGATGGTGAGATATTGTATGGGTGATAATCTGGTGAAAATAATGGGTCATTTTGAAAGATAATTAGATGATCTAAGGCCATAATAAATAAATTGCTAGATTCTCATCCGAATTTTTTTAAAAATCGAATTTTATATTTTTAATTTTTTCAGTTTTGCAGATTTATTATTGACCTGGTCAATCGGTGTAATTTTATCTACAATACCCGAATAAAAGTCATAGTAAAGGTTCAATTATCTCTTACTTCACATCATCACCAATCTTTTTCAACCAATGACCCTTGTTTAAAATATATATGCATGTATTACAGCAATTACCATCTTTTCAGCTGTCAAATCATGTCGACTTTCACGGGATTTAAAACGAAAGTAGAATGGGAGATGAATACCGATCCCGATCAGTATTAAGACAAAGAAAACAGAAATTAAAAAAATCGAGGCGGGGGTATAAAATCGGGGCGGGCGGGGATGAGAATCTAGGAATATTTTTATAATGGCCTAACAGCACATGCATGAAATTACTGTAATATATAAATCATAAAATTTGCATGTACATTGTAAATATTTGTTGTATATGATTAAACAGACATACATGTACTTGATATTTAATGAAAAGCTTACTATACTTTATACATGTATAAGATGAATGTCTTCTGAATACATGTATACATATTATGTGCATTTGCTGGCTTCCAGGATCTATCAAGGTGTGGGATTTTGGGTCGGGTCAGGTGATTAAGAAGAAATCGGGTCGACATTCTGATGAGGACCTGAGTATTGTGGGAATGGCCTATACGTACTTCCAGGGGGACCGGGTTCTACTGGCCGTGGGGTGGAACAATAAAATCAGGATGCTTCTGGTAATTAACATGTGAACCTTATCAGCTTGATTTGTAGATTAATTTCAAAAGCACCTTATTGTGTATAGTCATAGACAGTACATGATCTTTATAGACAAAAAATCAAAATTTGCATCTTTCACATGTATATTTTGTATCTCTTTCAAATTTGCTGTGTAATATCACTTTTAATTATTGAAACATTATTTCCTCATGATTTTCATTTAATTACATGTGCATGTTCTGTAAATATATTTCCTTTCCACAGGATACAAATGAGAATTATGACCTGCCAGTGGTCAGGGAGTTTCTGGACGTGTATTACTACACGGCGGAGTCTGGCATCACTCCCAGGGACGATCCATTCCCTCCCACTGACCCTCTACCTGATATAGGTCAAACCACACAGGACTCACTAGGGTCACGGAAGTCCTCACATGTTGGTTCTATGTTTAAGAAGGTAATTTACTTGGGATATAAAATCTTTATTTTCTAATAGCCATTTACATGTACATGTAACATGTACCTGTGCTCCAGTTATAAAAGGGACATTATATGACATATACTCTTGTCTTCTGTATTTGTATCTCAAAAATCCATAAGGCATTAATTGTTATATACCATATTTTAGAATTGAAATTTGTCTTTTACAGGACTACATTTTGAGTTCCCATGACATCTCCTGTTTCCTGATGTACACAGACAGCACTCTAATCACAGGCTGTACGGACGGGACCATCGTGTTCTGGGATGTACAGAAGGGGGAGGTGGATAAAGTGTAAGTGTACTTAATAAAAAAAATATTATATGTCCTTCTTAAGAAATTCATCCTTTATATAAATCTTTTGTTCATTTTGTAAATCTGGTAATAGGTAAATTTGTGCATGCAGAACAACTAGAAAAAAAATGGTATAAGTACAAATAAAGTTCTCTTTTCGCAATAAGAAGAATAAATTGCATGTAAATCTATGCAGCATAAAAGAAAATCTTGAAATAGTTAAAACATTATTATCATCAGCATTCATTGGATGAATGAAAGAAATTTACACCAACAAACATTATTTTTTTCAATTCAGAATGTTCCTCCCCCATTTAATCCATTTAGAAATTTTAATAGGAACTGACCATATGTACCATTCCCAAATGCTTATAAAACAAGCTGATTTGTTTATGATGCAGTCATGAAATTCTTTTTGAAATTGCAGATTCCATTTCCCTAAAGATGAAGAGGAGGATGAATCCTCTACCCATAAGTCCCGCTCTAGGATGGGCAACGAACGGAAAGTCAACATGATAAAAATAATGGTACACCGAGAGAGGAAGCTCGACCCAGCTTATGTCAAGTGAGCTTCTTTATATCAAACTTAAGGAAACTGATATGATTAAAACTTGTTTGAATTAATACAGAAAAAGAAATCAAATATTTTTCATAATTTTTATTTATATTTTTTGTTTAAGAGCATGAGCTATCAGTAATAGATGTAGATTTGAAGATCAAGTTCAGAATTGCATTTTCTGCTCATTATATTGATTCGTAAGGAAAGGGAGATAATTTATTAAAATTACAGGCATCATCTTCTCATTAAAATGATTGTTTATTAAGGGGAGATAATTATATAAATTACAGGAAGAAGGAGGAGGAAGAGAAGGAAAAGGAGATAGAAGAGGAGCAAGTAGCGTTATCTCAGAAAACGAGTCGTCGAGTATCTCGAGCCAATAGCCGAGCCTCCAGGCTGTCCACAGCACCAGCTCCTGTACAGGTATCTCATTTACATGTACTGTTATACAGAAGTAAAATTTTGTAAAAACAGTTGTGAAAAAGTGAAAAGTGTTGTAGTGTGGAATGCTTGCAATCAAGGTACATGTACATTGCATGTTGAAAGAGGTATGGTTTTAAAGTAGAGCTCTCTCTCTCTCTCTCTCTTCTCTCTCTTCAAGAAAGATAAATCTAGTTTTGTTTGGGATAAAAATCTGATGATTTTTTTTAAAGGTCGGGGGTGGGTAAGTTTTTTTATCTTTACTAATTTTTTGTCTCAAAGTTTGCTACATACATGTATGGTATGCTAAATATTTTCTGGATTTTCTTTAAGGTTGACACTCAGAAACAGAAGGCTCTGTTGGATGAAATCACAGCCAAAGTGGAGGGGGTAGAACTAGAGAAAACAGAGGATTTAACAAGTGAAAAACTAGAAGGTAGCTGAAGGAATAAAATGCAATGGAAATTAAATACAATTTTCAGTTAAGAGCCTAAATATCACTGGGTCTTATTTTTCTGGTTTGAGGAAAAAAATGTTGGTGCATAAAAATTTAATTCCATGGTTAAAGGAATTCATCGAACTGTAATAGCGAATTTAGATATTTCATGGGGATATAAATTTAGAGGTCTCTTTATACCACAAAAACTTGAAGTACATGCATGTTTACAGTTAGGAGATCATAAAACAATTCATTTTACAAAATTCATTGTTTCATTTGCAGAAGAAATAAAGAATGATGATGGCGAGGAGAAGAAAGATGAGGACAAATCTGAGGATGGACTGACCAAAGGCGAATCTGATGATGAGGAGACGGAGGATGAGGAAAATAAATACATAACAGAGGTGTACACCCCGGTCCTAGTGTCAGTACATCAGGACTCCTACATCCGATTCTGGACTATGGAGGTAGGTTATATTATCAGGACTCTTACATCTGATTCTGGACTATGGAGGTATGTTCTTACATCCGATTTTGGACTATGGAGATAGGTTATGTTAGTTTATTAGGACTCTTACATCTGATTCTGGACTATGGAGGTAGGTTATTATCAGTTTATCAGGACATCCGATTCTGGACTATGGAGGTATGTTATATTATCAAGACTCTTACATTTGATGCTGGACTATGGATGTACATTATATTGTCAGTACATCAGGACTCTTACATCTGATTCTGGACAATGGAAGTAGTTTATCATCAGTTTATCAGGACTCTTATATCCGATTCTGGACTGAGGAGGTAGGTTATATTGTCAGGACTCTTACATCCGATTCTGGACTGAGGAGGTAGGTTATATTGTCATTTTATCAGATTCTAAAATCCAATTCTGGACTATGGAGGAAGATTATCATAAAAGAGGTCAACGCCCCGGTCCTTATGTCAATTCAGCTAATGATCATCTTTATCCACATTTAACTGGAATGGATTTACAGTAGGAAATATGTACCGAGATGTCTGAGAATTGATCCAGACCCCTAACTTAAAACTCAGCTTTTGTAAGAAATATTGGGCCAATTATGAGATAACAAATGTTAAGATTGTAGTGGAATTTGATATACAGACATGTATTTTGTGTTTTTCAGGGACAGTTAGTGAGAGAAGTATCAGCAGTTACTCGTAGAACAGGAACTCCAGTCACCAGTATTGCACACGATGAGAACTGTAACTGTATGATAACAGGAGATATCAGTAAGTACAGTTCAACAGCATGAAGAAATCAAGATAAGTCGAGAATAAATACAAGTGTCAAAGTGTTTGAACTAAGATATTTAAGGTAGAACAGAAGATGAAAACAAAACAAAAAATACACCTCCATAAACAGATAACATAAGCTTTCAGAGTGATTATTTTAGAAAATTTATTGGGAACGTTTATTATGTTGCCCTAAGTATTAGGATGTTTTACCGTGACAAAATGAGCATTGTAATAAAGAGTCAGCACTGAATTACCATCATTATAAAGAGTCTACACTGTATTACATTAAAGTCTTATTACAAGTATTTTACATGTACATTTTAATTGGTTCAGTTCTTATCATGTGTAAACATGTGATGTAAAACATAATATGTATGGTAAGAGGACATTTTTAAAACAATTATTGAAAATTAATACTATCAGATGACTTACTTGCATTACTGATAATGTGGCAGCATAATTTATTATAGTCTTCAAATATGATTTAGTGACTAATGTAATACATGTATATAAAAGATTATAATTCTTTTTTATCTTTTTTTTCCCTACACTAGAGGGATATCTTACTTTATGGAGCATTAGCAAACTGCTTAAGAACCCTGAGTCTGCTGAGCAGGTGTGTAAATTTACAAAGATATCAAAAACTCATTTTACATTATTGGAAACTTAATAAGTTTGTTATTGACTGTCTACAAAAATATATCAGGTTGATCAATCTCATTGATGGCAAGAAAATGAAATCAAGAAAATGTTTAAGTTGAAATTCCATATACATATATGTTAATTCAATTGTTAAAAACTTAATTAAAACCTATGTGATTATTTTTTTTTTCTGGTACTTAAGCCTTATAAACTTGCTTTCTTCAGAATGCAGTAAAACAGCTGATTTGTTGGCGGGCTCACCTGGTCAAGATTGTGTCCCTCATGTTTATAGACAAACTCAAGGCAATATTTTCTGGCTCCACAGATGGATCAGTAAGGTAAGTACACAGGAGCTGTATCTTTTACTAATTTTTCATTTTTAATCTTAATTTCCAGGATCTCTTACTGTTCACTTTTTTGTAACAATCATATTCCATATTTCTACATTGTTTTTGTAAGTGGCAAGAGTTCTGTAGGTATGATGGTTTTGAATTTTTAGTTGTGTAAATTTAAGTTCATCTTATTATTTTCAGGGTTTGGTGGGGTCACAAAGGTCGTTTTATAGGCTTTTTCAGTCAGCATAGACCTTTTGTATTTCCACGGAATGAAGAGTCAGCAGGGCCTGCAACTCTTCCGTATGATATTACAGAGGTAAGCATATCTTTCAAGTACTGGTGATATACAGTATTTACCACCATGCAGATACAAAAAAATGAAATCGAATTTCAATGTTACTTTTTTTCTTCCAGGCTCCTCTTGCCCCAGTCAAAGTAAAAAGTGCCAAACAAAAAATAAGAACCAAGGACAATATTAAGTTTCCACTTGTGGTTGACTATGAAAGGTACTTTTCTGAAAAAAAATTAAATATGTAAATACTTGCAAAAATAACTGACTCCAAGGAAGCTGTTTGTATGATGACTTTCTTAATGATTTTAAAAATAAATGCAGGTGGCAGCCTTTTAGGCGTTCAGCATACAATCGTGAAAAACAGACCACAACTCGGAAGAATTTTAAACGCATTCCACAGCCTGAGGACAGGAAATTCTTTGGAGCTCTGATCAAGCCTAAGGTGGGTTTATTACTTCTTTCAGCAGAAATTATTGTGAGACCAACTTAAATAAATTGTATAAATGGTAGTATAGGTACATGTATATTGCATACACATATGCATTTGTTTACCTGTATATATGTGATAAGTAAAACAAATTATTGCTTTCAAAGGACCTACCATCCACTATTTCACAGAATTGTTCTATATTCAAGCTGTTTTATGTCTATCTGTATATATGTGAGAAGTAGAATTATGTGCCTCAGCCCACCCACTAATTCACAAAATCATTCTAAGCACTGTGATATTTCAGAGAAGGTTTAGACAACTTCAATCCCTGAAAAGAAATCGGGTAAAAAATGTCTGCTCTGACTAAAAGTCACTGCAAAGATGGCATTCAAACTCAGATCTGAAGGGATTTGTTATAATACATATACATATTTCTATTTTCATATAGAATAATAACTATAAATGTATTTTATATGAACTTAAATATAGATGGCCAACTGATAATATTTGGTTTGCTTGTTAAATTGTTAATGCATACAGAATTTGATTTCAGGATTATTTAAAGAAGGTTTTATCCCATACTAATAAAATGGTAAATACTTAGAAAGCAAAAGTAGAAAGCAATGGCTAGTGGTAATTGGGAAGTTTTGTAGCTGCACTTTTGAGACACTATAACACATTTAGGCCACCAGTACATCATGGGTAATGTCAAAGGTCAAGGACTTTGCAATTTCAGTGTTCATTATAAAACAGAAATAGAAGATGTTTTTTTTTTTGCTATATATAGCAGCATAATATGAAGTAGATACGTCACTATACTTTGGTGACCATTAAAGTTATAGTTTTGGGCCTCTTGTTTTATGATGCTGAACAGCCTTTCTATATACATGCACATATATAGATTTTGACAAAATGTTGAAATGTCCGTTTTGTTACATATAAAGAAATGATTATTTTTAATAGGTAATGTGTATTAGGGATGTTTTTGAATATCATTTCATTTTCTTCAGAAGAAATTTAATTTTGTTCATTTTATTTTCTTAGTGCGTAATATTATTTTCTTTATGTATAATGTGATTGAATGAAATATCTATATTTTTGGTGTGCACATAGTCATTTGCATGTTGGTTGATGAAAAATTGTCTTTCTGAGTTTAGAATAGCAAGCACAAAATATGTATATAATTTCAGTTGAGTGTTGTACACCATATAATTTATTCTGAGTATATTTTAATATTTTAGTATGATGTTAACGTTGGGTAACAAAGTAATTGCCAGCATCATAAATACTGAAAAAGTAATGTAAAAATAAAACAGATTTTAGCAAAATTGTCGTGAATAAGACAAAAATGATGATTAAAGACTTTAATACAGATATGTGTATGTATTTTTCTGAATTTTAGGCCTACAACCACCATCTGGAGAGTTTTAACACAGCGGACAAAAATCAAGGCGCTGTGTTCCGAGCTTTACCAGTATACCGGGTAAGACTTTAGTAGTATCTCATAATTTGATGTTCCTAATACTATGGATATTTCACTGTGAATGTGATGGAAGATCCAGGATTTTTAATAACCAAGAGAGATCTGAACATGTTTATTTACAGATAAAAACTCCCAAGAAAGTGACCATTCCTGAACCTAGCTATAAAATTCCCATGGAGGATGAATCCCAAAGTTATCTGTTTGGAAACACCAGCAAGGTGAGAAATGAGAAATGAAAGTATAAATATAATAGATATAAATACTACTGGTGGTGGCTTAGTTATTTATCTATTTATATACATGTATATTGTATCTGTTTATGTGGTTTTGATATGAAGTAAAATTGCAAAAATTCTTTTTTTAAAGGGGGGTGTAGGAGGTGAATATTTCAGGAAATTTTACAGTTTGAAGTTTGTAAATAATTGAGAAAAAAGATTAAACTTGCTTAAAATAAGTGAAAGTAACTTTTTTCTTATAAAAAAAACAAAAGCTGAATATTTTTATTCCATGCTGATATATGTGATTGAGTTTGAATGTCTAGGAATATCTTGGGATTTTTTTTTTTTAAATCAGGTTGTATTTTATCTGATATAGATTTTGTCAGTGTCTTTCAATTTTCCACTTACAAAGCATAGACTTTAATATTTAAGCAAAAAAAAATTCAAAACTTAGCTTCAGGTTATGCATATATAATTATATATTAACTGATGTAAATTTCTATTGAAGTGTCGAGTTATGACAGCTTGAATTTGTAATCTAACTGGGGAGTGACATATATATGACTATTATATTTGGCATATTCTTCTTATAAACATTACCAGTTAGGCATGTGTAATGCACACAAAACTTTTTTTTCAAAAATTGTGATTTTGATCCTGAACTGATTTACAGGAGAAAGCTGAGTGAATGGGAGAAGTAGGTATTTAAAATGATGTGAAACTTTTATCACCAGATTTATTGTTGTCACTTTTAATTGTCAGTTTGAATCCCATTAAAAATTTACCCATAAAAAAATCACCAATTTTTTTTCAAACCAAGAAAAGCACTGAATTCACGGTTAATTTTCCTGTGATGGTTTTAAGAGTTGTACATTCAAAGCTGTTCTTAAAACAGGATCTTTTAAATGCCAGTATTAAGATTAATCTTGCAAGAAAACACACATTTTTCAGATGATGTTGGAAGGTAATCAATACACTCTAAACTTTAAATAGCCACTACTTATGGCTTAATGAGATCGGATATGATTTTAAAAGGCACTACAGTACCCATACATGTATTAATTCCTGCCAACTCTTAAAAGCTTTATGATCAATTTTAATCAGAAGGAAATATGTATTGAGTGCCAGAGAAAGAAGATAAAAACTCTTTTTTCAGAATTGAGTAGAGCATGATGACTTTTTTTAAAAATCACTTTGTCAAAAGTAGGTTTATAATGGATCTAATATGTTACAAGTGTTCTGTGATATTAAATGATTGTGTGTGTCTCCCCAGCCTGTGTCTATCTCTGCCCCACCCCTGATGGTGGTGAGAAAGCCCCAGTATGTCCCCCACATGACACGGGTCTATCAGTCCCTTAAGGCAGACCCCCGACTCAGACTTCCCAGTATAAGGAAGCGTAAACACTAGGTAAGATGTGGGTAGTGGGCTACATACTGCACTAGTAAAAGAACATCCAAGCACTTAGTGAAACTTAACAAAACAGAGTGGGCATGGGCTTAAAGTGTACACAAATGGACTTAGACTGCCCAGTTTAAGGAAACGTAAACACTAGGTAAGATGTGGGTAGTACGTGAGGTAGATTACTGCACTAGTAAAAGAACTCCCAAGCACTTATAGTGACACTTAACAAGGCTTAGTGGGCAAAACTGGGCATGGGCTAAACATACTGAACCATTTATGTATGTTGGGCTTTTGCATGGGCTTGACAAGGCATGGGCTACACAGTTTATATGAACATTTCCAGCACATTGGCTTTTGACTTGGTTAGAGTGGGCATGAGCTAGTAGCACACTTGTTCAAATACTTACACTTATCTTGCTCCCCAAATAAAAGGGCTTTTGAGTGGGCACTGGATAAACTTGAATGTGCCATTTAGAACATGTAATGTATTTTCTGGTGGAAAGAGACTGAGAAAGCCAAGTTCTGCATTTATTGGTCTTTGCAAATGATACATGCATGTGATTGCAGCTTGCCGTAGATTTAGGGTCAGAGGAAACTAAGCTTGAATTCTGCTTTTTGAAAAATTTTTGAATTTTTATGCCCCCATTCGAAGAAGGGAGGGCATATTGCTTTGCTGCTGTCTGTCGGTGTTGGTTTCCGTTCATTTTCTTCACAATCATTGCACATACTGAAATGAAATTTGGTATACAGATATATCACATGAATATCTAGGTCAAGTTATGTTTTGGGTACAATCGCACCATTTTTGACAGAGTTATGCCCCTTGGACTTAGAAAAATTTCAATTATTTGCAGTTTTTCTCCAAGGACAACCATTGCTGTTTTTTTTAAATAACATGCCCAACTGAAATGAAATTTGGTATACAGATATATCACATGAATATCTAGGTACAAGCTATGTTTTGGATAACTTTATATAAGAATGCATTGGCACCATTTTTGACAGAGTTATGCCCCTGAAGAAAATGAGCATTATCTTTATCTGTGACATTGAAAATTGCACCACCTCTGTCTGCAAATGAAGTTTGTTCATTTTTGAAGTTAAATCAATTTGGAATGCTATGAACACTCTGAAATGTGGATTTAAATATAAATTTTTATTATTTATTTTTGTTTGATAGTTATGATTTCATTGAATTCTAAAAAAAAGAAATAGATTAAAGAAGATTTTTTGATTTACAAGGGTACTTTTTTTTCTCACTTTTCTCACTTTTTTTTTAAATATATAAATTCAAGAATATTTTTTTAATTTTTAATGTAGTTGTATAAAAACCCCATTCTATCATTGATACTGAAAAATAAATTTAGAAGAAAATGATGAGAGAGATACAATTAATCCCTTGAATTATCTAGCCTGCTGCAGAAAATTTAGTAGGCTTTTCTTTATCTGTCACTTTAAGATTAATGAAAACCTTTGTCTGCAACTGCTGTTTGTTTGAAGTTAAGGTCAAGCCTTCATGATATTTGCATTCATTGAAGGCTGGCATTTTATATAACACAAGATTCATTATTGTTTAAATATACATTCAATGTTAAGTTGTTCTTTACTGCCTAATGTAAATACAAGGATATTATTTTCAGGTTTTTGAATTTTCAGGAATTATCTTGAAATTTTAAGAATACAGTTGCTGTTGCTTTTTCTTTATACATTTATTAATCATTCTGTAAGCTGCACCCTTTTAATTCTACCCCATGGCGGGGCCCTTGCTGACTGGTCAGTTTTCTAGTATTCAGTTTTGATCTGGTAGAAATTGTATATGTAGAAGCATAAATTTTCATGGGGATAAAATTTCGTTGATTTGTCATCAAAACTAGTTTTCTTTGCAACCGTTGCACATACTGAAATGAAATTTGGTATACTGATAAATTACATGAATATCTAGGTCAAGTTCTGTTTTCGGTACAATCGCGCCATTTTTGACAGAGTTATGCCACTTGGACTTAGAAAATTTTTAATTATTTGCAGTTTCCGTTCATTTTCTTCGCAACAATTGCACATACTGAAATGAAATTTAGCGTACAGATTTATCAGAGGTATTTCTAGGCTAAGTTCTGTTTTGGTACAATAGCATCATTTTTCACAGAGTTATGACCCATGGACTTATAAAAATTCCAATTATATGCAGTTTCCGTTCATTTTCTTTGCAAAGGTTGCACATACTGAGATGAAATTTGGTAAACAGATTTATAAGATAAATATCTTGGTCAAGTTCTCTTTTGGGTACAATCGCACAATTTTTGACAGAGTTGTGCTCTTTTGGACTTGGAAAAATTCCAATTTGGGGGGAGGGGGGCATAAGTGTTTTACAAACATCTCTTGTTAATTAGAGGGGTAGTGGAGAACTCAGTTGACAGATCTAAGTCAGCACTCTCTTTGAGTAAAAAAGAAAAGAAATGCAATATACACAATAGTCCAGCAAGAACTATCCAGGATTTCTTACATAAGGAACTTTTCCCTTGTGTGGAGGGATAGCATATAATTGTAGCTTATTTATCTTGATTAAGCTGAAGGTAGTAGTGATAAAGTCCTAATATTATCATTCAATTTAGTATTAAGGTATAAGAATTCAAACATCGTTTACAGAAATCAAAAAACAGAATTATGTCTCTTAGTATAATCTGTCTGTGTGTCAAATTATATTGAATTCAGACCAAAACTGTAGGTGGAATAGCATAAGCGTATTGAAATTTTTTTACACAGGGATGACGGACACTTTACTTTTGCATAACATAAGCTCTTCTGGTCTCCAATCATGACCACTAGAGCTAAAGGAAAAAAGAGACAGATGGAATGATTTGTATTGTTCCTTTATAATACTGGATGGTTTTCTCTTTAAAGCTTCAGTTCAGTTCCTTCAGCTCCTTCATGTGAAGGGTAAATAAAAATAGCAATTCTTAACAGTTGTTTGTTTTAAATTAAATCTATGAAAATTAATTAAATTAGTATAGAAATGTTGATAAAAGTAGATTTATAATGAATACTAGTATAATACGTGTACTGCATAATTTACTAAGTATTTTGAATACAAACTTGTTAAAGATGTTCAATTTAAACATATTCTTTATTACTAAGACTGCATGGGAAGCATGCTTGTAAAGTTTTTTTTTAATCTTCCGACATAAAATTTCCCTTAATTTTACTACCAGTAACTGTTTGCACATAAACACCCTTCTTAACATGTTTCAGTCACATATAACATTTATAATTAGTTACATTTAAAAAGAAATACTGTGAGGTTAACTTAATTATTTTACATGTAATATAAATTTAAAAAAGGTTTCAAGAATGCATGGACATTACTAAAATCCAGTCCACATACTTGCAAATTGATTAAAATTTAATTTATATTTAGGATTACTGCAAAAATTTACATTACTGTGAATTTTATTGCACTTCTATAAATCATTTGATGCATTTGTTGAATAGTCTTAAATTCAGTAAATTAAGGTTTTATCAAACAGTGAATATTTGTTGTTCCTATTTTATTTTCATATATATTATAATTATGCTTTAAATCAATTATTATTAACATACATGCTTAACTGGTTCCCTTTTCTTTAAGGCCCCTGCTGCCAAAACTCAGAGACGACAGACGACTATCGTCAAGCCACCAGGTGGCAGTGTGCTGGGATCCTCCACTAGTCGTTCTGTCGTGTCATCTAACCTTGTGACCCCGTCACCAAGGAGACAAAGTCGCTTATCATAAATATTGGAAAAAAACTATTATTGTTGGACCGATTTATAATAAATTGGATTTATTTATTTGAATGCAAAACAAGCAAATCTGTGATCACCTGTTTGAAGTGCCTATGTTTTTAACAATACTTAATGTTTTACTTTGTTTAATTATGTACTTTATATTTAAGCTAATTTATTGTTCAGAACTTTTTTTATACACGAAAATAAATTACGTTTGTTCAAGATGATGTGTCTTTTTTTAGCTCACCTGAGCCAAAGGCGTAAGTGAGCTTTTCTGATCCTAATTTGTCCCTTTATATCTGTCATTTTTGTTGTCATCGTTGTTGTAAACTTTTCACATTTTCATCTTCTTCTCAAGAACCACTGTGCTAATTTCAACAAAACTTGCCACAAAGTATCCTTAGGTAAAAGGGGATTTAGGTTTGTTCAAATGAAGGGCCTCACCCTTCTCCAAGGGGAGATAATTATGAATTAGCTAAAAATTAATGATATCTTTTAACAAGAGGCCCAGGGGCCACATCTCTCACCTGAGCGCATCGTCTAGGAAAAAGCACAGATCAGGTCAGAACTGAAAAGTTTACTGAGAAGGGGACGGGTCCTACCCTCCCTACCCCAAAAGGCTATGATTTGATCAAATTTAAATCTTTAATACATGAGGATGCTTACATGCTTACATGTCAATATAACTAAACATAGCTTTTCTGTTCTTCGGATTTTTCCATTATTTTATTTTCCATTATTTTTCTATGTAAAACTTTGATCGATCTTTGTGGCCCTGCCCTGTCCCTGGGGGTTATGATTTGAACAAACTAAAATCTACACTAAAGAGGTTGATTCCATATAAATATCACTAATCATGGCTTTGGAGTACTTGAGAAGAAGATTTAAAAAGATTTCCATAATTATATATTTCTATGTAAAATTTTGATCGGCCATTGTGGCCCCGCCCTACCCCCGGCGGTCATGATTTGAACAAACTTCAGACCTGTTTACTCTTACGATTTCGCCGTATTTTGTACGGATTTTTAGTCTAAAATACGTCTCACGTTTTGCCATTGTGAAAATACGGAAATCGAAAATACGTTAGTTTGGAATTTATAGCTTTTGTTATGATCTGTCTTAGTTTCACGCCTTTTATTGCTAAAAAAGAAAGCGATTTCAAACTCATAAGCGATGCCAGGTTGCCAAAACGCTGTGGTATTCTAAATTGACAAAGACCATGACGTTAAACCATGTTTTTTGTAATCAGAAAAGCAGTTGTTCACTATTAATATCCGTAAAATTGATGGAAAGTGAAATCTTACTGGCAAATGCCAAATCTCACGGACAAATCAAATCAAAAATACTGAGAAACAATGATATGGGTAAACAGGTCTGAAACTTGAATCTACACTACCTGAGGATGATTCCACATGAGTATTATCTTTCCTGGCCCAGTGGTTCTTGAGAAGAAGATTTTTAAAGATTTTTTCCTATATACTCCTATGTAAAACTTTGATCGGCAATTGTGGCCCCACCCTACCCCTGGGGGTCATGATTTGAACAAACTTGAATCTACACTACCTGAAGCTGATTACACAAGAGTTTCATCTTTCCTGGCCCAGTAGTTCTTGAGAAGAAGATTTTTGAAGATTTTTTCCTATATACTCCTATGTAAAACTTTGATCGGCCATTGTGGCCCGACCCTACCCCGGGGGTCATGATTTGAAGAAACTTGAATCTACACTACCTAAAGTTGATTCCACATGAGTTTCATCTTTCCTGGACCAGTGGTTCGTGAGAAGAAGATTTTTAAAAAATTCCATTAAATGATAGATAAATGATAGATAAAATACATGTATACAGATTAGTTAAATAATGTGCCTAGAATTAGGGAGTGAAAGGTAGTTGATTGACAAATGCTAGAAAGTGGAAAAATTTTCCCCAAAAGTGCGCAAAAAATATTGCACCGTAAATTGCACCTTTTTGCATTACGGGATTTGTAGCGTTATGACCTAAGACAAATATATAAAACCATAACGCTACAGATCTGCAGCTAAAAATTTGTTTTTTTTTTTCATGTTTGATAAAGTCTCTGTTAAGTGCATCAGAGGCTTCCAAAAAAATTATCTAAAGTTTTTCCCGAAACTCTCAACCATTTGACTGTGTCTGACCACGCTTTCCTGTGTCCAGGGGAGAGTATGTTGGAAATATAATACAAGATTTACAAGTTGGCAAATTATATAAATAGATATAAAATGTTTGATCCAAAATAGAGAGAGATTTATCAGTATTGTTACCAACCTACGAGGATGGTTTTTTATTTAGGGGGCGGGGGTAAATTGAATTTAAAGAAATATGGATATTAATTTAGTAACTCAGAATATTCCTGATGGGCTTGTCAGTAAGAGGTTTTGGATTTTTTTTTTTTTTTTTTTTTTTTGTCCCCCGCTTTCACTGAAAGTGGTCGAGTGGAGGATATTAATTTGAGTCTGTTCTGTCCGTCTGTATTAGACACCATGTACTGTTTAAATTTTTGACTATATCGAACGTGAATATATACATGTATGTGGCCTAATGTTTGCATAAATTTAAGAAACAAGCGAGTGGCTCAGTGGTGTAGAGAGCTTTTAACATGTGAGAGGTCTCGAGTTCGAATCCTGGACGATTCAGTTATATTTTTAATACCCTTTTTTAACTAAATGATAATATTCAGCATGTGAAATGAAAAGTTATGACGTCTGACTCGTACAAACTCATAAAATCATCATTACAATCTGATAAATATTCTATATAAAAAGAATCTTCTTTACACATAATATTTATTATTTATTTTGACAAAAACCACATGTGGCGTAAGTCATACAGTAAATAAATATATAGTTACATAGATTTTCTGAAATTAAATGCATCACGTATGAAGTTACAAATATTTCTTGTAGATTTAACATCTGCTGGATTAAGAATTTCATAAGATATACATGTATTATTAAAAAGTGTACAAAATTCATTTCTTGGTTATTTATTAAGAGGACATACAAATAAAAAATGATGTTCATCTTTGACAATAGTTTGACAATGAATGAAATACCTTTCATCTCTTGGTATAACTGGGTTACAATATCTGCCAACCTCTATCTGTAATTTGTGGGCACTTACTTTCAATCGAGTCAAAAAAGAACGAAAATTCTTGGAAATGGAAAAATTAAGGTATGGTTGAATTTCAAGTTTGTTTAGATTTCCTTGACTTATTAACAAGGCTGTAGAATGATAATTTACCAACACCTTTTTTCTTTTATATTTATTATATCCTTAAAACTTTATTCTCAAAATACTTTCTTTTTCAAATTATTTTCAAAAATAATCATTTTTTGATTATGTATTAGCATTTGAACCAATAACTTCATCGAGTATACGAGTTGTATACAGTGAGCTTTCCCATTTCCTGCAAGTTTTTCATTCTCTGAATATGCATGTTTGAAAAGTAAGTCATATACGGGGTCTTCAAGCGTAATTATTGAGTCCCACTTAAGGTCTGACAAGACGTTCCTCAAAATCTGTTTTGTATGTCTTCGTAATGTATGAAAAATATTCAAAATTTTCATAACATTCTGATTTCTAAAGCAGTTTCTAGACGTTTTTAAAAAATCCAAACACTTAAACATTTGAAATTAGAAAATTATTTTTCTTCCCCAAAGGATTATATAAGAAAAACTACCCCTGGTATCTTGCAGAAATGCCTGGTAAGGTACCTCAATTTTTTGTGAGTTAACATGTTTAAGTAGCAACACTTCAATGACAAACTCTTAGAAAAATTTATCTATTATTAAGGAACGTCTCGTCTGTCCTTAAACTGACAGTGTTGTGTCCCCCCTCCCCCAAAACGATGCTTTCAATGGGGGCTCTACGACACTACTTTGACAGGTAAATGTGTTTTGAAAATTGGCTATTACATGTACGTAATTTTATTTTGACACTGTCTATTACATTTTGTATACAGTTTGCACACGACAACTACACACGGGCCGAGGAGTCACTTAATTATGGACCCTTTGCACCCAGCACTAAATATTTTGTGGGAACTCACCTTCTATTCTTCATTCATTTTGCGCCGAATTCTCCAAGACACTAGACAGATAACTTCGAAGTAGTAAGGTACTGTATTTTTTTTAAAG
This sequence comes from Saccostrea cuccullata, assembly GCF_032062105.1. Taxonomy (NCBI): domain Eukaryota; kingdom Metazoa; phylum Mollusca; class Bivalvia; order Ostreida; family Ostreidae; genus Saccostrea; species Saccostrea cuccullata. Next base: position 153,084 of record NW_026925650.1, read on the forward strand.
TGAATAATTTTATTTTAAAATTTAATTGAAATTCAATATAACTGAGTATCCAGACTGTGTGTACGTGAATGTATAATCTGATTATGGCTTTTGAGAGTTAATTGCGACATTATGAAAAAAAAATATAATAAAAAATCATTTTACTTTTCTTTCAGAAGGTATCTACTAATAAAAAAGAAGAATGCCTGCCACATGCAACTGCACAGAAAGTAAGTCGTACTATCTTCAGTTGTTCAGTAATCATAATCATACAAAGCAAAAATTTGGATACATCGCAGTGGCGGATCCAGAAATTTTGAAAAGGGGGGCCCAACCATTTTGGGTCAGGGTAGGGGCCTACAGCACCACAAAAAATAAATTGATTTATCAAATATGTATTTTTTGGACACAAAAGGGGGGGGGGGGCGAGCCCCCTCTAAATCCGCCAGTGCACCGCCATGTTTAGTTATATTTTTTAGATATATTTTGGGAGTAAATACGTACTAGTATATCAAATCTCTGAAAATAAAAAAAAAATAGTTAATTAACTTAATTCCCGATATTTTCGCCACCCTCCTTTTTGTTTTTATCACTTTACAGAAAAATTTTGAGAAACTTCTGATGAAAAATTCATTATACTTAGCCCATTCAGTTTTTCCTGTGTTTAGCGCCCACCAATCATTCAACACCTTCCTGGCTATATGCCAAAATACCCCACACAATTTGAAAAATAAAATTAATACAGACTTGAAAGTCATGAAAATTATGTATTTCTCGAAAAATTAGATCTGTTATTTAGCAAAATCAAGAAAAATACAAATAAGTGCTTAAAATACACCTGCTATGAGTCTATATATATTGACCATAAAAATAGAGAACTCAACAGAACCCAGATTTCTGCCAAAATACTCGGGATTCGAGCTCCTGCTTTTGCTTGTTTTATCTGATATGAGTTGTAAAAAACCAAAGAAAACACTTGGAATGGTCTTGCATAGATCACACTGAGGTACTTTTTTTTCGGAAGAACAATTATTTTCTTTTGGGATTTTCACGATTTTTACCTATATATTATATGGTACACATGATGAATAAGTGTAAAAGATATAATTTTGTGAATAAATGTCCAACAAGCCCCGGGGTTGGAGGGGAGGGGGGTTTACTATTCAGAAGTACCTGTGGCATAAATTTTAATTAGATGCATCGTCGCTCATGAAGATAAATATTTTAGAAGTGTACTTATTAGAGTTATTGCTCTTTGACCTGAGTGTTATTTTTCTCAGGTGGAAAATGCCAATGCGTGGAATTTCAAACCTGTCCACCAAGCGTCTGTAAATGTGGACCCGGATGTAAATGTGGAGCTGGGTGCACGTGTACTGGATGTCAGCTGAAGTGCAGCTGTAGCGGTGAGTTTAATTATATATACGTTAACATACGTGAAGTATTGCGTCGACTGTCAGGTTATACGAAATACTAGTGAGTTTGGAGATCTTAATTTAACTCGCTAGCAGGGGAGAGAGTTATGTCCAGTTCAAATAGGTTTGGGGCGGTTACATGTACTCTGAAATCAAACACAACGAAACGCTAATTAATTAATAGATGCTACGTACTACGGTACTTTATCAGTTTATTCTGCATGTTCAGGCCACAAGATCATAAAGAAGAAATGTTGAAGTCAAAACTTCAGACGAATATAAATCCTGAAATAATTTTGATAATCAAATATTTATGTGCTTAAATTTAAAATTTGTATATATGCAATTTTTTGAAACATGTACATGTATAGCTGATGTGGGTGCCTATCATTACCGCCACAAAAACATTACATTACCGCTACCATATCCGTTGATCCGCTCACATAGATGCTACACGAGGATCCCTTGTATCGATCTATGTGAGGCGCGGATCAAAGGATATGTTTTAATCAGATTGCGTTAATTGAAAATGCAATTATAGAAGATCACATGACCGTGAAAAGGATAATCCCCCATTGGCCAACAAAGAAAAATCTACCGATACCTGAGTATTGCTTTATTTTGACACTAGACATCAAGTTTCAATTCCCAACTGCTTAAGTACTTTTCTCTTCCTTTGCTAAAAGGACAAACCAGTAGAGCTTCAGTCTCGACAGAGACTTCTGGGTTTTTTTTATCCCTTTAGCATTGAATATAAACGCAGTTTCGACCCCATACTCATGTGGAATCATCCTCAGGTAGTGTAGATTCAAGTTTGTTCATATCATGGGGGTAGGGTGGGCCAAAATGGCCGATCAAAGTTTTACATATATAGGACTATAAAGGAAAAATCTTTAAAAATCTTCTCAAGAACCACAGGGCCAGGAAAGATGAAACTCATATGGATTCATCCTCAGATAGTGTAGATTCAAGTTTGTTCAAATCATGACCCCCCGGGGTAGGGTGAGGCCAAAATGGCTGATCAAAGTTTTACCTAGGAGTATATTGGAAAATTCCTTTAAAAAAATTCTTCTAAAGAACCATTGAGACAGGAAAAATGAAACTCATGTGAAATTATCCTTAGGTAGTGTAGATTCAAGTTTGTTCAAATCATGACCCCCGGGGGTAGGGTGGGGCCAAAATGGCCGACCAAAAATGAATTCTCATAGGAATATAAAGGGAAGCCTTTTAAAATCTTCTTTTCAAGTACTCCAAAGCCATGATTAGTAATATTTATATAGTATTAACCTCAGGTAGTGTAGATTCTAGTTCGTCCAAATCATGATATGTGCTTTTTCCTAGCTGATGTGCTCAGGTGAGCGCTGTGGCCCATGGGCCTCTTGTTTGATTTGATATCGAACATTCTGGCGAAATTTGGTTAAACTAAATTAATACTGTTGCGTTTTCGTAGTAATGTATGTGCGTAGGTGAGTCTTTTATTCATTGTATATATAAATGTTAAGTATATTTTTAAAAAAAGCAAGATATTTTACAGAGTTTCTTTTTTTTTTTGCAGGTAATTGTGCATGTGGACAAGGCTGCACCGGACCTGAATCTTGCAAATGCGCAAACAACTGTAGCTGCAGAAAGTGACGAAATATATATTATACATGTAGTAATGTGGTCTCAGGAATATCTTGTATTTCACAACCAAAGAACAAAATAAATTTTCCATTTAAATAAATAAATTGATTTTCGATCATTTGTCATTTTATTTGTGGATCTAGTATATGCAATTATTTGTAGTACTAATATGTACTTTTTCTCAAAATTTACAACGTACAATTTTTTAAGTCAGATTTGAAAAAAATTTGCAATGTAAATGGTATCAGTGGTTATAATTGGGGGAATGGAAGAGGAGAGAGACACCCCCCCCCCCCAACATTCGCACAGTGAGGGAGAGATGTACATGTGTCCCTTAAAGAACTGAAGAACCATTTTTAGCTCACCTGAGCCGAAGGCTCATGTGAGCTTCACGGTTCGAAATTTGTACGTTGTCTCGCGTCGTTGTCGTAAACTTTTCACAAAACCATCTTCTCGAGAACTACTGAGCCAGTTTCAGCTAAACTTGTCAAAAGATATCCTTAGGTGTAATGGGGATTCAAATATGTTCAAATAAAGGGACACGTATTCTTAGGGGAGGGGGTAATTAAGATTTCATGAAAAATTAATGGCATCATTTAAAAATCTCGAGAAGCATTATGCTTGAAAATATAAAACTTACTTGGTTGCATTCTCAGGTAGGGTAGATTCAAGTTTGTTCAAATCATGACCCCCGGGGGTACAGTTGGGCCACAGTGGGTGATCAAAGTTTTACACAGGAATGCATAAAATATTTCAATAATTTAATTTAATAACATCAGAGCCGTGATTGACCATATTTATATGGAAGCATCCTCAGATTTTCTTCAAATCATGACCCAAGGGGGTAAAGTGGGGCCACAGTGAGGGATCAAAATTTTGCGCAGGAATACAAGAACAATACTTTAAAAAATGTTTTCAAAAGGTACCGTATAAGTAGAATATTTAGCGAGGATTTAATTTTGGCATTATTAGCGAGGGTACCGAGATCGCTAAAATTAAATATCGCTAAAACACCGTGTATATCCCAACATGCGGGGTGTATACTATGTTGTGCGCGGGGTGTATGCTTCCGAAGCGAGAGAAAGGGGGTCAATGTAGGTTCTTTGTCCATTTTCTCAACTTACGGATATTTTTCGCCAGAAAGCATAAGCCTACGGAAGAAAGCATTATCTAAGGAGTATATGGATACCTATGAATCCACTGGACACCTTCTAGTTTTCTCAAACACCTCAACACAATTCCGAGGATCGGAGCAAGATTGACGCTACACTGTGTTTATGATCAAATATCAGGAGAAAGCTTTGCTTTATCATCACTTTTATATTATTGTTAAATACATGTTTACTATATAAACTTTTGTACAAATTTTCTGTAAATAAAACAGTTCGTATATAAAAATATTGACGAAAAATCAGTGTTGTGTCCGGGGTGTATGCAACATGTTGTACGCGGGGTGTATACCCCATATTTTTCTAAGATTGTTATTGCGAAGTATCTATGGAAATATTATTTACACAGGTTTATAGGCGACAGGTAGTGTTGATAAAAGACCTTAATACTAACGCCCAACCAAAACGTCAAGTCCATAAACTTACTGAGGTATAAAACAATTGAACTAAATTTTTACTAAATTTTAAAAAAATCAAAAGAACAAAAAAAAAAATTAAAAATCGTATTCAGACATACTAGTAATAGGCGCTAGATGTGCAAGGAGCGATTATTATCTGAATTAATGCTACATTGTAGATGGCGCAATGGTCTAAATCTACGTAATCATAAAATATAAAATCTCTCCAAAGGGCCCCCTCCTCAATCGCTGCATTGAGGACACTTTCTTCGGATCGTTTAAAATCTAAATATTTCGCCTGTTACAAATAATAGAAACACTACATGAATGGTGTATTATGAATAAATCTCTTTTTTGTTTCTGCAACTTTTATGTTATTAATACATGTATTATTAAGCATTTATAACAATGATTTAGAATCTTTTTGAAGAGGGGGGGACATAAGTTGACTAGCTATAAAAAGGGGGGTATCGAAACTCAAAACTCCAATTTCAGATGGGGTTGAAGGTCCCATCTTTTTTCAGTAACAATTATCCTTTTTTTCCACTTAAACATACTACCTAATCATTGTTTGACTAAGCTGCAACAAAAAAAAGGGGGGGGGGGTAACTTGACTTTCGATGAACATTTTCTGTAGTGAAAAGTTGTGTCTGGAACAAAAAGGGGGATACTACGTATTTGTATGATATGTTAAATTAATTTTCCTTTCAATTTTTGCAATATCTGGACTCATTTTTCCATATCTGAAAAGATTTGATATTTTACAAGCACAATAAACATTTATAGCCAGCTATAGAAATGCACATTTGTAATAAGGGACGACAATTTTCTTAGGGCATGCACAATTAAAAATACTTTTTTTGGTTATAATTACAATTTTACGTTGACGTGTAATTAATAACAATTAATGCTAACCCTCCTCTAATTTATTAGTAAAGTTACCCCCCCCCCCCCCCATGACCTAAGACACAAACACGCCCTCCCCGGGCCCGTTCCTAGAAAATATGTACTCAGTACAGTACAACACAATGCCTCATTATAAAGCAAAAAACGTTTACTGCCAAATGTGAGCTCCAGGGGGGCAAAGTACACAGCATATAAATACTACATGAAGAAAAACATTTTTGCAGAGTTTATGACGTTACAAAAAGCTAAATATTTTCAATAAAAGGGGTGTGGAGATAACGCACAGCATCCAATCTTAAATTCCATAAACACTACAAAACAAGAGCAGAGCAAACACGGACATCCGAAACATCAGAGGTGAGATCAGGTGCCATGAAGGAGTGAGCATCCCCTGCTGACCGGTCACACCTGCCGTGTGCTCATTGTCACTGAAATAACGGAAAAATCCGTCATCAATTCAGTGTATAAATAATGGACTAACAATTGGTATGCAAAAAGGCAGTCAGCATTTGACTCGATGATAAATTTTATTTGCTGACAAGGTCATTGTATCCATCATAGAACTTACGAATTGATGACTTTAAACGAGACTGCTGATATTCTAGTTTCATCAACTTGCTTGTCAATAATTTACCTCGTTTTAAAAAATGTTCATAGTAGAGCATGCTCTTGGGCATCGAATCAACTGAAATATATACACTCCATATGAAGTATCAATTAAAAAATGTTGAAAAAGGTTAAACAGGAATATGAGGAAATGTTAAATGTTCAAAATGATGCATGTGTGAAGTATTTATTAAGGAATTATCTGAATAAGGTGTCTTTAAGGACATACGCAACGTACCTCACCTACTGATAATTTTTCCAAGATATTCTAAATTTAAACTTACAATACCATTACATGTTCTTAGACAGAAAATCAGCATGCGTTACCAGGGGTTTTGAAAAGGTATCAAATTGTGAAAATTTTTGCATTATTCAAAGAAAAATGCACAAAAATTACAGAACAAAAAATCCAGACTTTTTTCCCTCAAAAATTGTTTTAGAAGAGGTGTACAAATTCATATATAGACATTAAAAGTATTGCAAACGGGTCCTTCATTTAATGGAACTCTTCAACTCCAGGGAAGAACCCATAATAGTCTAGTCAATCTACTGAAAAATGAGAACTAATTGCAACAGTATATATTTTAGTGCAGATCTGTAGATAAGCTATTAGTAACTCACATATAAAAAGTTTAGAAAAATTCACTCAGGGGAAAGTTGGGAAATCGAAAGAATAAATTTAGGGATCAATATGAATTTAGAATTACCCATTTGCACACCGTACTTTTTCTATATGAGCTTTCAGCCTGTAAACAATAGCCAATTAGCATTAAAAGTTGTTGTTTTAACCTGTAGTTTGTTATGCAATCAAAACTAAATCAAAAATATTATATATTTTGATTTTCAAAGAAGTTTTGACTTCCACATCGGCTAAATACCATCTACACAATACCATTCATGTAAACAAAAAATTATGGAACACTGTTTGTATTAACAATATACATGTATGTAAAATTCCTAAATGTGAATGTGTTTACTCTCATTTTATTTGTAAACACCTGATGGACATTTATACCCCAGTAGTTTTGGAATTTATACACAAGAAACAAAAAATGTATGGAACACAGTTTGTATACAAAAAAAAGTCAAAACAACCTTTTCTAAAGAATTCTGCAAGGAAGCTTATCAGACAAGTACAATGTATATCAGAAATGTTACAATTGTATCATCACAGAATATATTTTGATTAAATATCTAGAAAATTTATAGAAATTTATCATTTTGAAATAAAGAGTACAGAATTTATGTAATCACATGAACAGAATTTGATTTGAAGGTCTCCAAGTTATAAAAAATCAAATATTTAATTCCATTCAGGCATCTCCGGAATTTAAATTTGAACTGTTTGATTCAAACAGTTTCTTTGCTCTCCAGATTTACTGCTTATTGCTTTTGTAAAGAGAAGCGAACCTTATATAAAAAGCCAATCGATATTGACCTTTTTCTCTATAAAGACTGCACCATGCATCTATGTACATGTACAAAAGCTGCATTATGTTTATAGTAATGGAAATAATTCAAATGGAATCGTTTAGACAGAATTAAGTGCTCTTTTTTAAAATTCCTAATGTAACTTTTTAACAAAATATTTTAAACCCATTTTTAAAAACTTAACTTCTCCTTGTAGATCATATGGTCATTTTTGCAACAGTAAAATGCCTGATGCAGCACTTATTGAAGCTCCATTTTATCATAGGCACTCCCCATCTTAATTGTTTAAAAAAATATATCTATTATACTACAAACAAAACAAGGCATGAAACTACCCTCCATGTTGGATTCCGCTTAGGGGCACTTTCTGGCTAATAGCGAGAATTTCTCGCAAAAGTCAGGTCTTTCTCAGACATCGGGAGCTCTCATTTATTGAAATAAAATCAAATCAGACTGAACCTTGCAGTATGTTCGCCGCATTCACGCGTTTTCTAACATTTCTCTGAAAACCACCTTTCCTCGGCCGGAAGTTGAGAGTTTCGCCGGTTTTAGACAATTCGATCGTCGTTGACTTTAATGGATTATTTAAAAAAAAAAAAACTGAGAATTCTTGGCGGATAATTGAATTGCGAATTATAATACATTTAGTATTGTGCGAAGTTTTTGAAAGAAAAAAATACAGATGTCCTCTGAAAAAAAAAGAACTACACACAGTGATAAGCATTTTTTGTCGTTAAATAAATGTAGTATAAGAGGACATACTGTCTGTAATATAGAAATTTATGAATAGGGATAATTTAATGGGTATTTTATGATACTTTCTACACTTGAACGTGTATGTATGTGTGAGTAAATTAAGTATTAAAAGTATCACAGACCTAGTTGGGGGGGGGGGGGTCAGGATACCCAGTGCTACGAATTTTACAAAAATGATAAGACCAAAAAGGGGGCTAAATAAAAAAGTAATAAACTACTAGACATAACAATGCAATGACACACTTAATATAAATGTGTGTTTGTTGAACAAAGTTATATCAAGTCTGTTTCTTTAATGAAAAATTGATACAACAGAAGGGAAGCAGCTTGAGTCGGGCACCCCCCCCCCCATTTTTGTGTGTACATAAGTTAAGCTGAAAATGACTGTTGACTCTTCTTCAGACTTCCTAAATTTTATATGTACATTACTCAAACAACTTTTCTCTTATAGTAAGTTTCTAAGACTATAAACTTAGGAGTCGGAAACAAATTGAATGTCGGGGGGGGGGGGGGGGGGGCTTAACTAACAAAAAAGGTAAACCCCAATTTTCAATACATAAAGAATTTCTATCTATGCAAAAAAAAGTGGGGGGTGGGGGTGGGGCTAAGCATTTCCCTACCCCCCCCCCGGTTCCGACGCCCATGATAAAAGAACTACAGTCAAAATTACTTGATTTGACCATATTTATTTTTTGGACTAACGTAAAGGTGGTATTAAGACATTTCACAAAAAAACAAAACAAAACAAAAACAAAATAAAAAAAAAAAAAAAAATGTCTCAAAATATCTTACAGTCAGAATGTATTTTGTAAGCATAATTCACGGTACATCTGTATTGAATTATTATAGTAGAAGTTGGCAGTGCTTACTTAAGGAGCACTGATTATTGTATGTCTTACCAGACCCAGCTTGCCCAGTCAAAATAAGGTTATGCATTGCTTTTACTATTTTGACGGCCAAACTTTGCTCCTCGTTCATTCTGTGTTTTTGTCAACGAAAAACGTCAAAGGACAAGATAGGGTAAGACCAGTATTTGGTCCCCTGATTTTGGGTGTCTTTCAGATTGATCAAACAGTTTATCCATAAAAACCTGGTGTCACCCTTGCCACAAAATGAGTGTTGGTTTTAAGATTTAAAATATACAGGGGTCACAATGAGCACTGGAAATAGGTCAAATTTTGGGATTTCTCATTTTTATGCAAATTTTCATTAATTTTAAAACATATTTTCTTTCGTAAAACATAGAGCACACGCTTGCCTATCTACCAAATTTATATATTATATACTCTGATATCAGATGCAGTATATGTGTAAAAATCTCAGATAGGCAAGCGTGTGCTCTATGTTTTCCGAAGAGAAATGTATCCCAAATATGATGAAATTACACCAAAATTGAGGAAATTCGGAAAAACGTCCTATTTTTGCACCCTCTAGTGGCTTCCATGTAAGCTTTGAATCGAAATTAGTGTCTGCCTTAAAGTAAGCATCATTTTAACTTTTTAACTACAAACTATAACAATATTACCTGTGTTTTGATTTTTATATCAAATAGGGGGCCAGATTCGGCTCTTACCCTATCTTGTCCTTTCCCACGAAACGTCTATGAAAGTCAACGACGATCGAACTGTCTAAAACCGGCGAAACTCTCAACTTCCGGCCGAGGAAAGGTGGTTTGCAGAGAAATCATGAAATGTTAGAAAACGCGTGAATGCGGCGAACATACTGCAAGGTTCAGTCTGATTTGATTTTATTTCAATAAATGAGAGCTCCCGATGTCTGAGAAAGACCTGACTTTTGCGAGAAATTCTCGCTATTAGCCAGAAAGTGCCCCTAAGCGGAATCCAACATGGAGGGTAGTTTCATGCCTTGTTTTGTTTGTAGTATAGTAGATATATTTTTTTAAACAATTAAGATGGGGAGTGCCTATGATCCCACAGTAGGATTCGAACCCGCGACGTAAGAATCGACTCCTTACTTCGCAACTCTAGAGCAGATGCTCTAACCACTGCACCATGCGGGTGAATTCCTAGATTAAACCCAAAGTCTTATATTAGGATAAAAATATTTGGGGGAAAATATAACAAACATTAACAATACTTTTACATATGAATTTGAACAAGTAAAAATTGACTACCGGTAACTACCAAGAGTTTAACATTTAAATTCTTCCTTGAAACAAATACATGTACTTGGCTTGCTCTCTTTTACTTCATTTCATTTGTGTAAGTGTTTTAATTTGACCTTAGATTTTTTTTATCAATAATCTACTGTGTGCTTTCAATTGTCCCCACCCTCTTCAAGTAAAATTACATAGCAACGGTTTGAAATAAATTAAGATTTAAGAAGGGTAACAATATAATAATCATTAACTGCGCAGAACCTTTGCGCGCACATTTCACGATATTTTGTACTCAATGCAATTTAATTACTGTTGATTCGGCTACATCTTGGTCAACAATGATCATTTTCAAAGGATAACAATTTCAGATTTTATCCTAAAACGTGTCTTATCTTCATATTATTGAATGTAGTTGAGGGTTACACTGAAAAAAATCTTGAAATATTTTTTGGAATATCACCATCCATGAAGCAACATAAAATGTTGCTATGTTCTTATCACACCAGAGGGCGTGGTTTCATTTTATGGAGGATAAAAAAATACTTTGATCCACTTGATATGAGTAAGATAGCATTTTTATTAAACTTATGACAAGAAATACCCTGTAGGTTACCCGGGTTGGGGTGGGTTGAAGTTCTGATCAAGCAAGAACCATCATACTCATTATAGTGTACAAGCACTTTATGATACTGATGTAAACAGAGTTTTTTTTTTATATATATCTGAGAATTTTATTCAAGTTACCAACCAATCATATTGCAGGGACTCAAAACTGGTGTCACATGTTGAAAGAAAACTTTCTGAAGGGTGGACAACACAACTACAATGTAATCTATGGGGGACAGCTTTGCTGTGCGTAAAAAAAATCAGATTTCAGAATATTTTTTGACAAAAAAAATTTACAAGCTACCTTATCAAGAATAAAAACATATAAATCTATTTTTCGGGAGGAATGGGGTTCTATAAGATCTTCCCACAATTTTCTTCATATACGGGGAAAACCTTTAAGTTACAGGAGGGATTTCGGTTTTTGGTTTTTTTTTTTGGGGGGGGGGGGCATTCTCTGCTACTTTTTCATAAAAAAAATTCTTATTGGGGATGTCCCCTGACCCCTCTAAACCTGCTCATAATTTTTTTCGGATATTACCTCTCATATGAATTAAAACATTTCTATTGTTTCTTAACTTTTGGTGATTGAGTATATTTGTGCTATATTTAGCATTGCTGAATACCGAAATTTTTCATGTAAAATTCATTTATATTGTATCCATGGTTACCACATTTTTACATAAATCTTCTAAATAATTTCTTTGAAGCATTTATGGCAAAAGAATGCATTTTGAGTATGTGTGTAAACTAACGTAGGTTCATTGTTCAAAAGTAGGTGATATTCTCAATTTATACTGTTTCCATGGCAACCAACACATACAGTAACCAATATTTAATATTTTTTCCAATTCAGTTTATTCAGTTAAGTTTATTTCCCTACTTACATGTTTTTTTTAAACCAGTATAGAAGTTTCTACTTTACATTGTTAGTTTTTAATCAGAGTGAAAACAATACGTCCCAATAATGACCTCAATTTTTCAATTTTCCCATGTATAAATTTTTCTAAACTTTTTGTTATATATTCAGATCATATCATAGATTGATTAAAACTAAGTTTTGAAACTGTTGCAATTAGTTCACATTTTGATGGAAAATTTGATAATTTGACTAGACTATAAAGTTCAACCTACATTGCGTATGACCTTAAATCGAAGGGATGAATTGTTGGTTATCACATTAAACAGTTAACCAAAGCACCCTGTACATTTACTTCCATAGGCATGCAAAGCAAAAAGTACGATGAACGTGTATCATTTTTTTTTTCAGTAAATCGAATTCATGAACCTGAAGTTGTGCTATTACAATACTGGTGAATAATTTGAAAAATAAATAAATAACTTTCACAAAAGTCAATTGTTAAGAATTTTTTAAAATGATATTTCAGATAATGATACTATAAAGTAAAGAGAGGGGTATACACCCCGCGTACAACATGTTGCATACACCCCGGACACAACATTGATTTTTCGTCAATATCTTTATATACGAACTGTCTTATTAAGAGACAATTTGTACAAACATTTATATAGTAAACATGTATTTAACAATAATATAAAAGTGATGATAAAGCAAAGCTTTCTCCTGATATTTGATCATAAACACAGTGTAGCGTCAATCTTGCTCCGATCCTCGGAATTGTGTTGAGGTGTTTGAGAAAACTAGAAGGTGTCCAGTGGATTCATAGGTATCCATATACTCCTTAGATAATGCTTTCTTCCGTAGGCTTATGCTTTCTGGCGAAAAATATCCGTAAGTTGAGAAAATGGACAAAGAACCTACATTGACCCCCTTTCTCTCACTTCGGAAGCATACACCCCGCGCACAACATAGTATACACCCCGCATGTTGGGATATACATGGTGTAAAAATTAATTGCATTTTATTTCTAATAGCTACTTTGATGTGCATTTTGAAATCGCTAAAACATCTCGCTAAAAATAAATTACCAGTTTTTAAGGACAAATCGCTAAATCTGCGTCTCGCTAAAATTTCCACTTGTACGGTATAACTGATCATTTTTATATGAAGGCATCCTCAGAAAGTATAGATTCAAGTTTGGTCTAACCATGCCCCATTCTCACCCCACTCCCACTCGGGGTAGGGTGGGATCACAAGATTGATCAAAGCTTTACACAGGAATACTAGGAAAACATTTTAAAATCTTCTTCCCAAGAACAGCAAATGTGTGATTGGTCATATTTATAATGTAAACCTCATCAGGTAGCATAGATTCAAGTTTGCTCGAACCATCACCCCGGGGTAGGGTGGGTCCATAATGGTTTTAAAGTTTTAAAATGTATACATAGCAAAAATCTGCAAAAGTGTCTTTTTTTTCAAGAACATAAAAGCCGTGATTGGTCATATCTATATAGGCATAAGCAGAGGCAGCAATTTTCAGTAATTATGACATTATTCCATGAGTATTTGACTTTTTTTGGTCACAAGCTCATAATCATTTGCAAAATGAAAATTATTAATAGAAGAAAGATGCCATTATTTGTCTCCTTTCAAGTCATATCTTGTGCGGAATACAATGATATCTATTCATTGTTACCTTGTGATGATAACATTAATTTAATTTTTATTTTTAAAAAAAAAAAAAAAAAAAAAAAAAACTTCGCTGCTATTATTTTTGGTAGGGAGGAGGTGGGTTGGGAACAAAGAGAGACAGCCCACGTTTAAATCTGATCAGCATATTTCAATCTTTAGATGTTTTGATGATCGGCAATAGAAAATGATCGCTATCAATTTTTCAAGAAGTTTAAAATTCAAACGTGATGAATGTATAAATATGTAGGTGTAATTTTGGTTCATGTATATATATTGCAGACCACCTATTATTCGCGACATCTTTCACTCGCAATTCGCCAGTTTGAAATTAATCCGCGGCGTTTAATTTTCTCGATTGAGGAAATATTTCTCTACAAACACTAATCAAAAAAAAAAAAAAAAAAAAAAAAAAAAAAGATTGGTTTTCAGCGACTAATATTCGCGAGTTAAAGTAAGTCGCTGAACTCGCAAATATTTTCACGCAAGCGAAAGCGAATAATATCTCGTTTGTACAGTATAATAATAGTTAATGTCAGAAACTCAAGGAGGTAACTCAACCTATACTTAACTAACAACCTGTTCAATCTTTTTTTTATTGCGTAGGAAAAATTTTTCAATATTGAAGAATTCAATTTTTTTTCTTTAATCATGGCGCAAAATAATTATAGAAAGTGCCGTTCGGAAAAGGGTTTGGCCCAGCTCAGGCTTTCAAGCACATGTCATTGTGCTAAATGTGGTACTATTATCATTTCGCAAAAAAGTTAAAAAGAAATTATTACCAACAATTTAATATGCGTAACAAAAGTACATTTTTACAAAAAATAAATGTTAGTACACTTAAATACAAAGTTAGTACATAATAAAATAATATTTACAATATATACATACCTACAACAAGAAGAATTCATATCAATTAAAACTGCATAAAAATGTATAAATTTAAGGTAGAAAAGTTTTTTTAAAAATACTTATCACAGTTCAAGTGAATTATACATGAATAAAAGTGGGCATGCGCAGCACATCTCTGAATAAAGGGTTTATCAAATTACGTCATCTGCTCTGGGCATTCCGAGGGGTTAGTGGACGTTTCCGGTTTTTCCGTGATTGAGCTAGGTCCCTCCATTCCTGCGGTCTCGGGATTCACCCCCATTTTGAACCAAATGCAACCGAGGACATCATATATATCTGGCCGCTGTGAGAAGTCGTACTTGAAGCACCATAAGATCAGAGCTTTGCATTCCTCCGATACGTTCTTTTTAATTTTATGCCAAGGAAAGTTGAGCCTTTTGTGTTCCTCTAACACCCCATGATTGCCTTTACTCTCATCAAATGGCATTTTCCCGGTGACAAAGATGTATAAAATGACGCCTATAGCCCAAATGTCCGCTTTCTGAGTATCGTAGGGTTCCCCTTTTAAAATCTCCGGAGCTGCATAAGATTTGGAACCACAGTATGTTTTGCTCAGGTTCCGGGTGGGATCCTCTTTGACAAATCCAAAATCGCAGATTTTTATGTTGTAGTTACTGTCCAACAGCAGATTTTCAAGCTTGAGGTCCCGATGGGTGATATGTATCTCGTGGAGGTACCGCACGGCCTCACAGATTTGCTTAGTCCAGTTTCTCGCCATCCCCTCTTTGATCGCCCCAGTACGTTGAATATATCGAAGGACATCGCCATTTTCTCCAAATTCAAGCACCATATATACACGCCTAGAATCCTCAAATATATCCAAAAGTTTGACAATGTTTGGGTGGTTTAGCTGTGGCCAGATTTTGATTTCCCTGGGGAGGAACCGCTGCTGGAAGTCTTTGGGGGCCTTGTTTCTGTCCACAATCTTGACAGCCGCCCTGTCCCTGTCCCCTGTGAGATAGTAAGCAAACTTGACTTTTGAGTAGCTGCCACTTCCGAGGGTCTGTTTGACTAGAAGGCCTCTCTTAGCAAGGACGGCCCGGTAGGTGGGACGGTATTTAATTCCGGCTTCGCATTTGTCAGATGAACGACGGACCTCTACCGCTTCCATTTCGCCCTGCATTATTTCCAGCTCGTGTTGCAAATTCTGAGAATCGGGAGGGTTCTCAGTCATTGCAAACTTCTGTTTTTTATGACTCGGAGGCATCCAATCTTTGTTACAGGCTCCGACACTGTTTAATGTATCACACTGCTGTTTTTGGTAACGGTGGCGAAAACGAGACAATGTTGATACGGAGTTAGGGAAAGGAACGTCATAATGCAATGACGTCACAATGGTCTAAACACTCCATCATCTGGCGCCATTGTTGCTCGGTGGACTATGATGTATTTTAGGAATGGCCTCAAGACTCGAGTTCATGTCTTCAACTGATGAGGAGGCGGAGCTAAAGAAAAGGGGGTACAGTCTGGGGACCCTCCTTGGGGAGGGTTCTTACGCCAAAGTAAAAAGTGCTCACTCGGAGAAAAACCAGAAAAGGGTAGCAGTAAAAATCATCAACCGAAAGAAAGCCCCTAGAGATTTCCGAGAGAAATTTTTACCGCGGGAACTTGCCATTCACGTCACTTTAGAACATCCGAATATTGTTCGATGTTTTGAGTTACTAGAATTTCATAACAAAGTAAATATAATGCTGGATTTATTTATATATTTTACTCATTTAAATTTTTATTAAATAATTATATTTGCAGGTAAATGCGGTAAACAAAGCTTTTTCCTTTATTAAATGAAAATACAATTTTATTGACAATTTTTTACCGATTATTTCTTTTTGTTAACTCATATTTTAATATAAAACCAACATAGGTATATATTGTAATGGAGTACGCTGGTCACGGCGATTTATTGGAATTCATCAAACTTCGCGGGGCGATAGAGGAGGATAAAGCAAAGCTCATGTTCCGACAGGTCTGCTCAGCGGTGGATTATCTCCATCAAAATAACATCGTCCACAGGTAAGTCTTATATATACTCCGACAACAAAATAACATCGTCCACAGGTCAGTCTTATATATACTCCGACAACAAAATAACATCGTCCACAGGTCAGTCTTATATATACTCCGATAACAAAATAACATCGTCCATAGGTAAGTCTTACTCCAATAACAAAATAATATTGTCCACAGGTAAGACTTACTACATCAACAAAAAAATATCGTCCATAGGTAAGTCTTACACTACCAAAATAACATCGTCCACAGGTCAGTCTTATATATACTCCGAAAACAAAATAACATCGTCCACAGGTTAATCTTACTCCAATAACAAAATAACATCGTCAACACGTAAGACTTACTCCATCAACAAAATAACATCGTACTTACACCTACATAACATCGTCCACATGTAAGTTTACCTTCAACAAAATAACACCGTCCACAGGTAATTTTACTTTTAACAAAATAGCATCGTCCACGGGTAAGACTTACTCCACCGGATTACGTAAGGCTATCTTACCCAACTTATAATATCCATATCTAAAATAGATTTTTTATTTGTAAGACTTGAAAGGAGAATTTGCTGCTATTGTAATTTTTTTCATACAAGAACTTTATTTTCGTATTTTAACGCATTTACTCGCCAAAAATTCATTCTCGTATATAGTTTTCAGACAGTGATAACCAATATTCATGAATATAATTAAATACCAATTAAATAACAACCTTGCAAAAATACGGAGTTGCGATAATATGTTAAAGAGCAGTAATATCTTCTTTTAAATAAACACCCCATCCTCACCCCAGTATTTCGATTACAAGTTTCGATAAAATACCCTTCATATTTCCATACTTTACTCTAAAGACCTTTCCTCCTAAATAACACCATCTGTAGACAAATCTAATAGAGAGGAAAAAGCGAATGTTTTTCTTCGTCGGTATACTTTCTATTTAAAGAAAAAAATATTTACAAAATTAAATTGAAGTAAGAAATAAATTACTTATTGATTATTAATGAAATACCTCATAAAATTTTAGAAAGTCGACAATTTGTGTCGTTTGGTCATGTGCATTTTAAAAGTTGATTAGAATGTTTCTGCAGAGATTAATATAATAAACTTTCAGTATAGAATCAAAAAGACAACGAACATACCGAAATATATCTACCAATTCAATTTATTATCAATTAAATAAATTGACAAGTCATGCATTTAAAATCCATATTTAAGTAGATATCCGTATATTTCAGAGATATGAAGTGTGAGAATCTATTACTGGATGGCCTTAACAACATAAAAGTTTCTGATTTCGGATTCTGTCGGAAGGTCGAGCCCGGCGATATATGTAAGACATTTTGTGGGAGCGCTGCCTACGCAGCCCCGGAAATTCTTCAGGGAATCCCCTACCACGCCCCTTTTCACGATCTCTGGAGCATGGGGGTCATACTGTATATCATGGTAAGTAATGTAGATATGTGTCTGTTAATAACAGGGAATATCACAGATCCTCTGCAAAAACTTTTAGAATGTAAGAAAATTTATAATGGCATAAAAATTATTGCTTTAGGTCTGTGCCTCAATGCCTTTTGATGATAGCAATATCAAGAAAATGGTACGAGAACAACTAGAGAGAAAGGTGGGATTCTCCAAATCCAGGAAATTAACAGCAGAATGCAAGGACCTCATTCACCGGATTCTAGAAGTTAACGTCAAGCGGCGAGCCACCATAGCCACTGTGCTGGACCACCCGTGGATGCAGGAGAAGAAGGCCGAGCCGGATACATCGGCCCTCAGGGCAAAGGACAGGGAGGCCAAAATGGTGGAAGCCTCCGAGACCCTCAAGTCCAAGTTAGCCGGGGCAAAATGTTCTGAATGATAAAGCTTTACTGTATTGTTTGAGTGAATTTTATAACCTTTTGTTTATGAAATTAAAATATTTTGTCTTTGAAGATTTCTGATTTATTTATCACAGACAATGTAACAATAAAAACATTTAAACAACATATAAATAAATAAATTTTACAATGTAAATAAACAAAATCTCGTTGTAACAATGTCAATATTGAATAATATTTTAAACAATCTCGTGGAAGTGGTATTCTTTGTTAAAACTCTCACTGTTTTTGGCCAAATTGAGGAAAGGTACTCCTCAAATGAGGTCCGAATGTCTCGAGGTATCTAGTTCACTAGTTGAGGTTCGGTATACCTCGGATTTTAAAGGCTATGATCGTAAACACAACGAAAGAGACACTAAAGCCTCCCAGGGCCCAGAAGTTTGTGTGCATGTTGTCTACAGCGTCCGGATAGAAGTCCTGTAAATACTGGTTACCTGTCTCATATTGACAAACCCCTGAAAAATAATAGATATAAAACCAAGTCACTTATATTTTCCCAAATTATATCGAAAACCAAAGATTCGAATTCCTTAAAAATTATAATTAAAAAAAAAAATCAAGTAACTTATCTAAAAAAATATTTAAAAATCCAAATATTCAAATTCCTTAAAAAAAAAATCAAGTCACTTATTTTCCATAAAAAAAATTCTAAATCCAAAATTTCAATATTCAAAGTGTTAAATTTAAAAAAATTGTATTTATCAACATCGTAATACATGTAATAGTATCAGTACTAACTCACCTTGATCAGGCGGTGGGCAGGTGAAGTTGAGCCCATTAAACTCGTTGGCCATTAGAATTTCTGTGCTGTATTTATGTACGCTGAGCCAACTCGCCCACTGAAAAATCTCCAGCATGTTCTTTATACTTCTGCAATAAAAAAAAGGACATGCTAAATCTGACCTCGTCCCTGAAAATACTAGTATTTTGAACATACCAGGTGATTCTCGAGACAATCACATCAACATTTCTTTATATAAAACTTGCCACAGAAGCAAGATCAGAGAACTTGAAAGAAATGGCAGTTAACCAAAGGCAAAACTATACATGTATGATTTTGTATCTTCTAGAGTTGCCTGAAATGATCCAAGGCTAGTTTTCTCGAGGCCAATTGCATTGGAAATTCCTCTGGGCTCAAGGCCAGATTAGATGCTTGAATTACATGAGTGTATAATTATGAGAAATCCAGTCAACTTATTTGTGTAATAAATTAAACAAGCAGATAACCCCGAGGCCTGATACTAAGTAAATTGGCTTTCCAGAAAGCCTTATATTCATCTCTTTGGTATCAATAATATCAAAGAAATAAAACAGAAAGGGAGATATTTTAATGCAATGAATATATGGATTATTACACCTGAAGTTCCCAAATGACTTATTCAGCAAACTCCACAGTAAAGTACGCAGGTTTCTTTTGGCCGCAGTACATTGTATATTATACGGAAAGCATGGACGTCTGCGAGAGCACCCAAGGCGATTTTTGGTGAAATTTCATTCTAGCGGTCTTTGTGGTTCTGGGTGTTTACAATTTACTTTCCTTGAACTATATTTTCTAAACACAATACGGAATTATCAACAATAATTATCAATATCATTCATTTAAAAGCAGCTAATCATTAAAGTTTGACAGGAATTAATTTAATAAATCCAATTACAGACTAAAAAATTAACATAAAATTAGCGTTGACCACTCTTCATTCATTCATTAATCTAATTGTAAGCTTGTTCTTTTGTGCAGACCAGTTTTTTATGAACCTATATATAGAGATCACGTCATTGTCGTGATTTCTACTTGCCTTGTGAAGTCCCATTTAATAAGGCCAGGATCAATGTCTATACGACACACCGAAACTATAGATATTTATAAGCATCGTACTTCTTTTCTAAATTTTCCTTGGCTTTCAAATAGGCCTAAACCACAGGCCTTTGGATCGCTTAAAAAAATTTCGTGTGTTTTTTTCAACACCTCAATTTTTTTTTTTCAAAGCGATATAAAGGCCTGTGGCCTAAACCGAAAGTAGATCACACACTCCTAAGCTAGTTCTTCTAAAAGAAAACCAGTTTACAGGCTACTTGGAACTCTGTAAAACATCGAGGAAAGATTAATGGAGGCTTACACTAGGACTTCACTTCCGGCATACAATCTTAATGTGTCATCTCCCGAGGGAGATGACAATTAACAGCTAAGGTTCATCGATACTCTGATAAGAGAGATAGCTCTTAATGACATTAATGTCTATTATTCCTTAATAGATTTGCCAAGTTGAAGTGTCTTTTTTGTCAAATTCTGCCCCGCAAGCTAAATTATTAATATCCGTATTTGTATTTTACTTATAAAATATATTTCTTTTGGAAAATCATTAAGGTCCAAGCAACATTTTTGATGATTGAGCAGAGGCTTTATGAACAGTTAAATGGTCCGACTACTTGCCTGAGAAGTCCCGAGGCCAGGAGGAGGGAGGCGGTAAGGACCAGGGCTGACGTACTGTTGGCAATGTTAGGGTCGATAAGGACCCCCATCGTCCCCACCGTGATTATCTCGCCTATAAAGTGGAGGACGCACACCACGGCGTAATAGATGGCGAACCTGTCCCATGTCGGATATAACCCCGTCACCCTGAAAAAGACAACCGTAATACGATAAGAAATAATCATTCTATTATTGAAACAAATTTTCTGCAGTTTATCATGAGTTATGTATGCTGTGTAGAACATATTTCTCGATAATAATAAAAAAAACACTTCCACAATACACCAAAAGTTAAACCCAGCAAATGGTACTCATTTACGTAAAACAAATTCTGACGTGGGGAATGGTACCCCCCCCCCCCCCACCACCCTCACAGTTCATAACCTCATTAGATATCTAGTGACTGTCCTATTTTAATACAAGTTTTTTAATTAGGTCGCTAGCAGGCTATTCAATAAATAAGCTGTGGCAGTTAACACGATAATTAAATATTTACCAGTAGACGACAATACTGAAGATGAAGCTGGCGATAATATGGAAGGGTAGAATGTGGATTGCATACGTCATAATAAAAGTAGCAGTTGTGTACAAACCGTCCCGGCATTCCCTGTAGTAAAGGTCCCTCAGGGGCGGAACTAAAACGAGAAATAGGTGTGTGGATCTATTGTGCCACACATACATAATGCATGTCCTGAGTTCTGGCATCTAATGACCACAGCCCTTTCACCGAGTATAACGCACAATTGTGACATTGGCAAAAGTACTCCTGGGTGTCGTTAAATGTTTTTCTTTTTAAATTTAAATTTTGTGTTTTTATTGTTAGTACTTTGGGAATTTGTTAACTACGTTAGACTTTGAGATTATGTTACTAATGGAGTCCAGAAAATTGTATAAACATAACATGCAAGAGTTATATAATGTAAATAAGAGTTTCATGCTAAATTAAAATAGAACTTAAATGAAATAGGAGAAAACTGGATATTTCATGCTTTATCGTCATTGAAAAAACTTTCTAAATACATATTTTACAAATATGTAATTAATTATATGTATGTACATATGTAAAAATCAGGAACCTCTTTGAAAGTACACTGTATGAGTACGTTGCGTATTCATAGAGTACTTGGAGAAAAAGATAGAACTGCCGTTTATTAATTTTCACTCCGAAGTTGAAACTAAACTTAGGACTGAAAATTAATATAAACGATACAATTAATAAGCATACAGACTCTCAGACAAGAGATTGATGCCCCACCCCCTCCCACTCCCCCAGGTCGTATACCGTCCTCTGCCCCCGTAATCTCCCTCCCTGAATGCTTAGGCCACACATCAATTTTTTTCGTTCTCTTTGCTCCAACTTTTTTTCTTTTTGGGAATGTGGCGTTATATATGATGTGGAGGTGTTTACGTAAGAGTATATTGTTAAAGCAAAATTATGTATACACACAAAATAATGAAGAATGTGTGCTTTATATAGCACTGCAAAAGCATGCATTATATATATTTCATGGGAATAGTGAACACAACATCAATAGATTTTAATGATCTACTTAAAAACATTTGAATAATACAAAATAAATAAGAATCACGGCTAACCGGAAAAAATTAAGAAATGATAACTGAATTTAAACAGAGAGATAAAAATATATTAAATAAAATGGTCTTATTTGATGTTTCTACAGAAATAACCCACGTAGGCTTATGCTGGTCTTCTATTTTGATCTGAGGTAGAACATAATCTTAGATAGCGGCACACAAAAAAGATTTTAATAGCGAGCGCAGCGAGCGTCGCGAAGCGACGCTCGCGAAGCGAGCTCAATAGACTAACATGTATGAACAGAGGAAATTCGGATTGAAATCTCTCTGTGCAACATTCCCAGAATTTCTGCACTACCCAATGTCCTTTGCGCGAATAAATCAAAAACAGTAAAAAAAATTAAAGGAACATTGTTTCTGACCGAAATCTTAACGAAATGATTTTGACTTGCCTTATTCAAAAAAATACCCCCATGCCACAACACCGGCCTTCACCTTGCCCTTCGGAAATGATACAAATGACGTCACCGGAAATTTACGAATTTTGACGAAGTTATGTCGGTTGCTTCCGTGAAACTCGGAAAACATGTTGCGGTGCATAGCAACATGGTGGCTAAAACATAGCAACAACTTACTTGAAAAGAACGATTTAATGCAATCTCTTTTCCATAAAACTAGCGTTTGCGTCCTAAGTCAACAGAACGTTTTATCTGACGTCATACTTTCGTCACTTCAACGGTTCGGGTATTTCCGATTTTGTCGGAAAAGAAGTTTGGAATCTCGAATCCCGATGCTTGGGAAATGATTTCTTTTTATTGTTTTGTTTTATTCTTTTTGCTTTCTTTTTCTTCAATTATAGACAATACATGTGTAGGTTTATGATAGTATCATAGTAAATAAACTGCGCTCGCCCCAACGGTCACACCGTAAAACATATTATAAAAGTACGGTATTTTTACCCAACAATGTCAAGCTTAACCCAGTCCGAAATATCTGACGTTTTCCAGGCTTTTATACGATTTTGATATTTTACGTGCCAGGAAAACGTTTTCTTAACCTTAACCCAAAACCATACTTTTACTTTGAACCCTGACAATAACAAAACATTTCGTTTGTGGTCTAATATAATTATTATTGTATACATTACCTTGAAAAAAATACAGACCAGGAGCGATATCGATATGATGTCATGGTATTGTCGATATCGACATACCAGTCAGTCTTATATATAGTATATCAAGTAATTACAATTTCATAGTTCTGATAAGGATCGACATCGAAACGATATTGATATGATATTGTCAATATCGTCGATATCGATATAGATTTACGTAAATTGAAAAGACATTGCTACACATAAGAGAAGTATAGAGCATATAAAACCACTTAAGTACCCAAAAGCAGACATGAAAAATAAATTATGTTTAGCCTAGTAACAGACAAAATGAAGTTAAGGGACAAATTTCAATCAGAAAATCGACTCAGATATATATCAGAAACTTTTATATCTAGTATTTCTAAATTATGGATAAAACACATCACGATAAGGATAACTACACTAATCTAAATATACTAATACAACTACTAATTTATGGGAAAATGAGAGTGTTATCCAATCTCTCACCAGAGGGGGTTTTACGCTCCGCTCCACGTAAGGTGAAGCTTGCGGAGCGCGCCCTCTGGTGAGAGATTGTTTGCAAAAAAGCTTTGTACACATTAAGGAAGGAATGGTAAGAGATGATTGTAAACACGAATATTTTTTGCAAAGTGGTTATATTTGCGATATTCGTATAACACTACCACTCGCTTAGGTCTCACTTTATTGCCAAATAAAATTTTAATTTTGCAATTTTTTTTTCCATCGCAAACACAACCCCTGTATGCAAACATATTCTCATGCAGAGGTGTATATATACGGAGAGAAGGAAAGGGATTTTTTAAATATTATAATAGCCATCTAGAAAAATATTAAAACCGTCGTGTTTTGTGAACAAACTATAGTAAATATTTTGGTTGTTCTTTTTCTATTGTTGATGAAATCTAAATTAATTAAGTTAACAGAAAAATCAGTGACATAAAGTTTGGTTAGTACATCTAGGTTAAATAATCACGTCATAAAAAACGACCCCTACTTTTTGCTCTTTAGAACGTCAACCATTTAAGAACTGTCTTACTTAAAACAGTTTCATAATTACAGAATTGATCAATAAATAATTATCAGCTAGACGTAGAGTTGATCAACTTTCACGTTTAATCTTCTACATGTATTTTGAAGGAAGACATCCATTCTACAATGAATGCCCGGAAATAAAAGCATTGGGCGTTTAAGAATGTAAAAATACATGTTGGGAAATATTTAATAAAATATTTTCTTCTAAAAACATGGACAAAGATTAGTCCTTTTTCTTGAAATAATATTCCCCGAACATTCTTTAAACGCCCTTGGAAAAGCATCTTCGCTAACCAAGGGTGTCCGATCCGAAATCTACTCTAAAACCCTTGGCGTTGTAGAGTAGATTTCGGATCGGAAACCCTCGGCTTGCGACGTTGTTGGAAAAGAAGCAGGTGAGATAAGAGCATGGAGCAGGAACTGACTTACAAATGGCCACGGCATTAAGAATGGAGACGTACGGGGGCACACTGGCGGACTGATACATCAACCCGATCCGGTCCTGTATACTTTCCTGATTGGTTTTCATGTGGCCCAGGAAGGCGCAGATAAACGGAACAAAGAGCGCCAACATAAATACGCGCGGAATATAGATCGTGCGGTCTCTCATTAAGTTCACCATCATCCGTCTGCAAAAGAGAAAGTACTAGATTAATTTCGATATTTTACGCATAACAACGCAACACATTAAGCTTAACCATCATTTTATTGCTCTTTCTATCTTTCCAGTTATATTTCTGCATTTCAATAAAAAAAATTTAAAGAGAGGTACATTTTTGTAAGTTTTATTTTTTTTTTGTTTGTTTGTGTGCTCTCGGATGGCTTCGTCTTTAATTCTATGAAAGCACTCACTTCCACAGGGTAAACATCACTCGAAACACATTTGGCGGTCGTGGTTTGTAGAAATACAGCATGGTTGCTCTGTTTGTTGGTCGCATTGTTGCCTCGTTGACGTCATTAACAGTCTCGTTATGGGTCTCTGATTTGTAAAATGTGTCCACCAGGTGGCGCACTCTTGTAGCGGTTTCGTGTTCTCTTTGATGGTCTCTTCTGTCTATACTGGCCAAGTCAACTGAAAACAGGATGGGCTACATTGTCAGAGCATTCCTCGTGTGGCAACAAATATTTCATACGATTCTCAGTTAACCTTCGACTTTCAGTAGGGCGTGACTTTCTCGACACTACGTAATTAAGGTCTCTCAAATGGCTCTTATTGGTTATTTAAATTGTTGTTGACAACGATGAGACGACTTCAGCCCCATCTCTCTGCCGTACGAAATGCTGTGATTGAATCATTGACACACTCGTTGACATTTGCCGGAATGTATATTTCAACAGTGAATGAAAGGCTGTGTAAATTTCAGGCGCTAATTATGTAACGTCGAGAATACCACTCCTTCCTGAAAGTCCTAGGTTAACTAAAAATTGTACTTACAGAATGGAGTATACTGTTTTATTAACAGAGTATTATTGGTGAAATAATTGCCAGGGAAAAGTAACTTTGGGTTTATAATCCAAGATTCACCTAACTCTTATTCCAGCTTGTGCAGACTTGACAAGGTAAAAGTCAGAGGAATCTAGGTTTATTCTTGGTAGGAAATGGGATTACCGTGTATTTAACATACCGTAAAAATCCAATGGATTTGCATACGTAGGACATGGGTATCCAATGTTTTGGAAGTGGTCCAGCATCTGTTCTGCCCCGCCAAAATACACCATGTCACCCATACTGAGAATACCGACTTCATCAAAGAGCTTAAAGATGTCAGATCGAGGCTGATGGATGGTGAGCAGAACCAGTTTACCTCTTCGAGCAATGTCGCGGAGGTTTGAGACTAAATAGTGCGCTGTGTAACTGTCTAGGCCAGTGGTAGGTTCGTCTAGCAGTAAAATCTCTGAAGGGATGGAAATGTTGATAATTATATGTCTGTTAGTTCTACCATAGCTATGATAGAAGTTTAAAAACCATTATTAAAATCATTGAACAGAACATTAAATTTAGTTATTTTGTTACAAGGCTAAAACTACAAGAACAATTGATTTACTTGGATCTTGTAAGAGCTGTAGAGCAATTGTAACTCTTCTTCGTTCACCGCCAGAAATTCCTCGAACTATGGAACCTCCGATTCTGCTGTCAGCTACGTTCTTCAATCCCATCTCATTTATAACATTATTCACCTGTTTAATACACACAAATAGATTTTCTTAGAGAATTGCTAACAAATGTTTGTTTTATTTAATTTTATTTGAAAGTCAGAATCAAAATAGTTTGATGTTTTAACCTTGCTTTCAATTTCGAATTGTTTGGTCCGCCCGGGCAGCCGTAGAAAGGCGGCGTATCGTAGCGTCTCTCTCACTGTCAGATTGTGGAGGAAACGATCGGCCTGCATGACATAAGCGCCGTACTGTTTTATAACTTCTTTAGAACATTCATAATTGTTGTAGTAAACCTTGCCAGTGACTTGACCCTCTGTTCTACAGGCTATAACATCCAGGAGGGAAGTTTTACCAGATCCTAAAAACAAAGTTTCTCTGTCAGTTTAACCATTTTATTTCTCCATGTGGATTAAGAAATCTCTCTCTCTCTATATATATATAGAACTTGTGTTAGAAAAATCGGGTTACAAAGCAAGGGTTTATTTTGACTACATAATTTTACATATGAATAATGTTCACTATTATTTTTGTAAAATTTTAATCATACAAAATCAAAATAAGGAATGTTGGATTAAAAAGATAAGGATATGAAATAAAACATTACATTGCTCAAGACATAGAGTAACCATTGATAATTTTGGAGAACAAGGAAAATCGCGTCAATATTTCCCAGATGCTAAGAAACTATACTATGGAGTCTAAACAGAACATATCAGTTGTGCTAATCAAGAGTTTCATTCTCTCTTTAAATATACATAAAAAGGGGAGATAAATATACCGAATCACAGTTATCGAACCTGAACTTCCGAGTATTGCTGTGAGTAGCCCACTCTTTAACTGCATAGTGACGTCACGGAGTACGGTCTTTTTCCTCTGTCTCCGGAAACACGCCCCCTTCCACCACGGGCCCACCCTTTCTTTGACCTCATAATTAACATCCAGCAAGTTCAAGGTCGGTTTTGACGCCCGCTCTTCTTCTTCTAAGTCCGGAGAGAAGTTTGAACAACTACTCAGTACGTAGTTCAGATCGAAGATACTAGGACTTTCCACGACGTCGTTTCGTGTCTCCATAACTTTTCAAAAGAAAGAAATTAGTAAAATTAATATACCGGTATCTTTGACCCCGCTGGCCTAACTATGCCTAATGGAGATCCCTTTACTTATTTTGAGCTCTAAAGATCAAAGGTCAAGGTCGTAAATTAATATTTTCTGTCTGTTTAAAGCTTTTAATTTTAGACGAAATGTCAAGATGCCTTTGAGCTTTTGTAATGAAATTTTATACCATAACTCCCTACATAATATGACCCCATCTATTTCTTAAAGTGCCTTCGACCCCCAATCTAGATTTCGCGTAATATGCTCTTCTTTTCTTTCCTTAAGCGGGGGAAACAGATCCCAGTTATAGTGAGGTATGGGATACAATTAAATGTTGATGACAGCCGTCAAAAAAAAAAGGAAATTAATGTATGGTAATACTTGTACATGTATTTGCATATACGGTATTTAATCCAAGTCGAATTATCGAATATCGAATTATTTTATCGTAAAGTTTATAGGAGATAGTTCCATGAGTCGATAATTGCTGCTCTATTTGTAAATAGAATTATTATCACTAATAAAAATACTTTGCTCTCTATATTGCCTATTGGGTTAGAAAGGTATTAGTATATAAACGGTGTACTGTACTGCATTTGACGGGTATTGAATAGGATTAGGGGACAATTTAGGGAACAATTTAAAATTTTAACCTTAATATTCGTTTGTGATAACCTTTATTAGCTCTTAAAAGTGATCAATTTAAAAAATGTTTTAAGTAAACAAATGAAAAAGTCAAAAGGGTATTGCTTAAATGTAAAAGACTTTCGTCCCCGTTAAATATTCAATGCCATTTTCAAACCTTGGGTATGAGAAGATAAATTTTAAATTTTAATATTCCAGAAGAATTCTAAATGGCATGACTAATAACATTTTCAATCGATAAGAAATAATCTTAGTCAGAATTTTGTCAATGGCGCGATGGAATCGTCTACTTACTAATGTGCTGAAGCTTAGCACCGGAAGTCACACACAGGAAAACCTTCCCAGAAATCAATACACGGATGAGTGTGATGCCTTAAGCCGCGTAGAACGATAAAGCTAAATGATAATGTGACAGTTAGACGGGTAAATACACAATGGTCAATAAAATCAGATAAAGAAAACAAAGATAAAAATAATCCCAATGTCACCTGTCATTATGATACAAGGGCAATAGCAATGCAAACACTGCATCGTGTCTGGTCAACATAAAACTCGATACACACTAACACGTGGGAAATGCAATAAAGGAAACAATATAAGAATACGCAAAACATGGTTTAAAACTTGTCTACACAAAAAGAGCTAAGATTATAAGTAGTTTACATAAGATATTGATCAGTTCCTTTTACCTGCAGCTTGGTAGATGACACGACTGACGAGACAAGCGATGATATACCCTCCTTGTTACGACCCAGAACTCGATCGATACCTCCTCCTTCCTGCTCCTCCAAGACTTTTAATCTCAGAAACCAAGATAACACACAAATATGCTTTTGGTATGAATCACATGGTTTAGCGCAGAAAATCGCCTATTGATTTCTTTTTTATAACAGCAAAAAACTCCGGACCAGTTCCAAAAGTGTTAGCAGTCTGGGTTTTTGAAGCTAGGATTACAAAACCAAATTTTTGCTGAAAAAAAAATCGATTCTCGATAGATTACAAATATTTCAAATACATAAGGCTAACACGACATGTTTGAATTCTGGTCGGTGGATTAAGTCTCCTTTCCAATGATATAGAGACTACAAATACTTAGAATGACGTATTGTCATCGATCGCTTTACTAGACTCGGGCACTGTAACTCTCTGCTATAAGCCGTGAAAGGACTTTCAGACATGAGGTAGGTCTCACATTCTCTTATGCCGGTCTCGATTCATTCTGTCTGCTTATAAATGTAACGTTCCTTGTTTTTATAAAAAGCAGGAAGGACGTTTGTTTTCCGCTTTTCCTTGTATCATTAAGCATTTTAGATAAAAACATTTAGTCTAAAACTACAATCAATGGACAATAGCCTGAGTTTATATATATTGCTGTAGCATTTTCAATATTTACGTTTGGTTCATGTTGGGACAATGAGCTAGCTTAGTCTTACTATTTGTCTATATTAGACTGCTAAATACCATTCTTACCTCGTGAGATGCGAATGCTTACAGGTATATATTTCACTTCATCTATTTTCATTTAGACACTTACGTAAAACGAAACTTAACAAGTGTATGTGTAAATCTCAATTTAAAGATAAATTCTGTTGTTTCTAGGATTATGAATACACATGTTAACAGCAGCAAAACGTTTGTTACATTAAAAAAGTTTAAATCAAAGTTTAAAATTTCCTATAACTATACTGTATTCTAGATAGTTGTAGATAAGTTAAAACTTTAGATTTAAACTTTTAACGTAACACATTCAAGGATGTTGTTAATGTACTCACTTTTTGACACTTTCATGGGAGGTTGTTGACTTCTTCAATTTCAGTTGTTGAGATAATCAAGTACATCTGTACCTGACCAGACAGTGTTTACTACCAGTCCGCGAGATAAGGGTACAGATATCAGAATGAGGTCGCAATCTCGGGCATACCCTTCTGTTTATTATCGTCCTAACGAAGCTATGGATATGACGCAGAACTCCCGAGGGGAGCATCAACTCGGCAGCCCGCATGCACACGCCATAGACTTCGGCTTCAACGAGCGCCTTTCCGTAGATATCAATGCCCGCAATGTCAGCTACATCGTCAACCCCAAGAAAATGTCCATACTACAGCGTCTGGGCGCGCTACAGTTACCATGGGAATGGAGTGATGACGCTGTGCCCCAACAAGTGCTACAAAACGTCACCTTCTCCGTCAAGAGCGGCCATATTTTGGCTATTCTTGGAACTTCCGGTGAGGTTTTTAACAGAATCTCTCAATATACCACATCGTTTTATTTAAGAAATAATATTATTCTGTAATTATAAAGTCATGATATATAACTATACGTACACATTCAAGGGTCTCTCAGTCTCAAACAGGGCATGTCTATCCACCATCGAATATTGTTCTTTATCAAAATCAGAGTATTCGATTAGTTATCCTTTGGTTACAATGTAAAAATGTAAACACGTAAATTGAGTGAACACTTTTGTTTTGAAATTGACAACACATGTACTTCATAAAATAAATTATATGTCTCTGAGGGTGATATGCACTGTTAATAATTTCATAAAATAAATTGCATATTTATTTAAAAGAAATTTCTAATACATCCCATATATTCATGAAGATATCAAGGGATATAGGCTATTCAGATTATATAAAGTTTGTATTACCTTTATCAAATGCGATTTTTAGAATGAAATACAGGAAGATATCAAGGGATATAGGCTATTTAGAGCATATTAAGTCTTGTTGAATATATACGAGTTTTGATATAATTTATAGCACAGTTTAGTTGCGTGCGTAGGAATAATGGAATAACTTGAAGGAAAATAAGATATTGATTTAAGGAAGACATTTGAAATCCAAAGATCTGTTGAAGTTTTCGTAGCCACGAATATTTATGAAGGTTACATTATAGGTGTCAGACATCACAATTTCCGATATTAAAAAATGTTTGAGAACAATCATTTGATTGCGTTTGATAAACCCTGTTTTCAAGATGAATTTTTATTCGAAGTTGCAATTCTGTTTTTATGCCCCATAATAAAAGATTTGGGGGTATAGTTTTTACCCTGTTTATCCACAAAAACTTTAATCTTGTTCATAACCTTTGATTCTTTACATACATATGTGACACGACCTTTCTTTTTGAAGTTAGATATTTAGCCTCTTGACCTTGGAGTTTGGCCCACTTTTGTAAAAAAAAAAATTCGCCGAACTTTAACCTTGGTCAAAGCTAAAACAATTGATGTTTGGGCTGTCATAAATCACATGTATATATTCAATGTATATCTTTTCCATTGGTTTAAATATAATATTTGATCTTTTGACCTTGACCTCTGAGTTTGACCCACTTAAAAAAGTGTCATAATTTTGGAACTATATATTTCTTGTGACAAGAACTTCCTTTAAATACTTTGATCTTGGAGTTTGGCCAACGTATCCTTTTGATACCGAGAATTTCGACCTTGATCTTGACCTACGTTAGAAAAACTTGACACTTGGCATGAACTTTTGAACAGAGGGTGTTATGGACCTTACATTTTTTTTAACATTCATTCTGTATTTCTTATGGCAAACTAAGCTTTTTCCTTTGATACCATTTATTTTGACCATTTGACCTTGGACTTTGAGCTGCCATACAGAGGCATCCGTGTTTCAAAAACACATCTTCATTTATCAGCTGTTAATGATGCTACTTATCACTTGATTTTGACGGGAACAGAATCTGAAAATTGCACTCACGACTAATTTTGAAAAGAGGGTCAGCTTGCCCTAGGTGCAGATAATTTTTGTTTTGTACAGATCAGCTTCTTATTAACGAGTGAATACAATTTGACCATTTGACTATGACAAACAATCTTGCGTAAAAAAAAATCAAAACTTTTCTGAAATATAAATAGAGAAACTGATAGTTTCAATTCTATTGAGACATATCCACAAGAAGCGATTCATGTGATTTTGTTAAAAGTTTTGGATGCAACTACAAAAAGCCCTATCTCTTTTAAAACAAAAGTTAGAGGGAAAAATTAGCATTTTTGAAAAGGAGGTCAAACTTCAAGGTCAAGGTCACGAGGTCAAATATCATAGCGTATTTAGAAAGGTCTTGTCACAGGTAATATACACGTGTAATATGAAAGCCCTATTTTTTCTCATTCAAAAGATATGATCAAGATTAAAGTTTTTGTGACGGACGGACAGAACTAGAGACTTACAGACGAATGGATCTATTTTTACGGAAAACATAATAATCATATTACTAGTAATCTGCCAAGTTTTGCGATTACAAGCACCTTAGTTTATTTTGAACATGTTTTTATTGACAACATGTCAAAGGGATTGGACACATGCTCCAAAAACTTAGATAGTCCTCTCCCATTAGATGGTCCTGTTAGTTTATTAACGAGCTAGTAAACTTCCGCTCTTGGTGACAGTCGTAGTATATACTTATTGTTCAATAATTAGATTGGTTTAATTTGCTTCTGCAGACTGTGTTGAGGGTTTTGAACAAGCTTAATATGATAAACAACTTACGAATATTTCATGCAGACCGTATGAGCCGATTCCATAATTGGTTTTAAAGGTGTGGATGGGCTTTAAAAAAAAAATGTTTATTTAGATGATGTGCTCCAAAAAATCAAAAGCATCTTGAAAACAGTAATCTATATATTTGTAAAACATAACCTTTCTCAATGTATACATACCGGTATATGTACATTCGGAATCTAGCAAGTCGATAAAAAGTGGAATGCAATGCAGGAAGTTGAATTTGATTTTTTTTCTCGAAAAAAACTGAAAAACACTACTTTTCATTTTTTGAAATTCTCAAGTATACAATGTGTCATGCATTTGTTTCATTCACAACTTCTCATTCACATTCCAGGAAGCGGAAAGACAAGCCTCTTGGACGTTCTGGCAGGCCGGAACGATGGCGGAAGCGTGGAGGGGGAGATGTTTCTGAATGGCGTGCCGTGGACGCGCCAAATGGTGCGGTCATGTTCCGCTTACGTCAGACAGGACGATCGTCTGCTGGCTCACCTCACGGTCAAAGAAACGCTTATGTTTGTCGCACAGCTGAAACTTCCGGCATCCGTCTCCAAGGAGGACATCGAGCACAGGGTAAAAATAGGAAACCGGATGTAAAGCAAAAAATTATTTAGCCGATCTCTTACTAAGGGGCAAAGTCTCTAACCAATACCATATAGTTCTTTAAACATTTATTCATCATTTATAAAAATCATCATCTATTAATGATTTATTTCTACATAACAGGTCGTTTTAAAAGCTAATCAAAGGTAGAAATAAGTGTATTTTAGAAAGAATGGCCAATTGTCTATAGATCTACAATGTATATGTAGAATACACGCATTATCAATATTAAATAGTCTGTATCGACAAGCATCATATATATTCATCTATAATTTAGAACAACTCAAGAATGTACCAACAGGATCTAAATTGCACTTGATTGGTTCTCCATTAAATATAGATGGTCATTGTCCTTCGGGGACTATCAATAGTGACAGACGTCCGTCTAAGGACGTAAAGCGCAGGATTTCCCAGTGTATGCTCATGTGTTGTTTGGACGTTGAATCCTTTTTTCTTTTCTTAAAATTCTATCTTGCAGCTGCGTTTCTCAGCAACTTGCATTAATCGATTTTCGCAAATAAAAGCATAAATATATATCAGAAAAAATGTTTAAAGTTCACTCGAACGGTCTTTCGTTATTTTGCTATAAATAACACTTTATCTATAGAATATGTTTATATTTTAAAAGTTTTTATTTATAAAATTCTTTATCGATAAAATTGTTATGAAATTGATTTGACAAGTGCAAACTAAAAATTGATAAGACATACGTGTATGTATAGGATAAGCGACTTTATTTGCTTTACACATGTACGCATTAATAATTTCATGTATTTAATATCTGCAGATAATATGACTCAATGTTTATAAAGGAAACTCTTTTTAATGAGCTATAATAATATGCATTTGAAATACATATCTATGAAAATAATGACAAATAATTAATTAACATCGTGGGCAAATGGAATGATCCAGAATATATTTCTTTTTCTGGCGGAGACGCTTATGGATGGATATGAGGAATTTTTAAAAAAAGTTATACAAATAATTTTTTTAGTTAATCATTAATTATTCGACCACCCTTTTACCAAAATAGGTGGATGGGGTAATCTCAGAACTTGGTCTAAGGCATGTGTGGGATACAAAGATCGGAAACGAAGAAAGCCGAGGTGTTTCCGGAGGGGAAAGGCGGAGAGTCAGCATCGGAATACAAATGCTTTTAGATCCGAGTAAGACACTAAAACTAACCTTTTAAAAGATTTCATTTGTTATATTGATTGTATGTTGTTTAACGTCCATCTCGAGAAATGGAGACGCCACCACTTACCGGTGGAGAGCTGCAAAGAAGATGGGGAAACAAGGCGGGCAGAATGCCCATGGCGTCGGATATTAAGAGATCACAATCAATATATTAATTGAGTATTAAAATTAACTTCTCATTAATGAAATTCATGAAATTATGAGAAAAAAACTTTTTCTGAGAGAAAAAAAATCTCGTAATTTTTTTTTCTTTCATAAAAATATTAGATGGTATTTATGGAATTCGAACCCCCTAATCAATAAAAATCCGACGTATGACTATCATACTGCCTTGAGACTAACGCGCTAACCACTGTGCTATATGTCTCGTGAAGACTGGGCATTTAATTTATGTTTGTGATATGACCCTTGAATTATTGGACTTGAAGTATTTTTCGGAAATATGTGAATGTTTTGTCATAAAAGTATACTTTAAAGGTATAGTGGGTCTCCGCTCCATTTTTCTGTAAACCAAAAAAAAATGTATTTTTTATTGCAAACTTTTAGGATTATCTTTCAAAAAAATGGAGAGAAGACCCACTCATATTGAAAAAATTTGTTGAAGTATGAGAAAATGATCGTTTTGTTCTTTTTAGTGTGTGTATGCTTTTTCATGGGCTAATATTTTCAGTCTTTGTGAGATTTTTGTAAATTTTAGAGATTTTACATTAAGTATACTTTAATATTAGATGAAATATCAAATAAAATTTGGATATAATTGAGAATAAATTTTCCACTTCTTATCTGTCGCATTATAGGCACTTCGTCCGCCTTATCCCCCCCCCCCCCCCCCCCACCCATCTTCTTTGACCTTTACTCGGCACTTACGTTCATTGAGCAGTGAGGGGTCTTTTTCGTGCCAGTACTTACTGCGACATGGAACCTCGATTTAGAGGGTCTCATTCGAAGGACCGGTCTCCACGTCCAAAAGTGGGATTCGAACCCGCGACATAAGGATCAATTCCTTACTTCGCGATACTAAAGCAGTCGTTCTAACCACCTAACCACTGCACCGCGTTGGCGATTGTTCGACAGTTTATACGAGAAGATGGCAAATTTTGATGAAAGAAATTGTGCACTGCTAAATTACTAACAGTACTCTTGGTACCAGAGAAAACATTGTAGTACGTTATATGGAATAAAAAAAAACAATCATCAAGTATTGAATAAGAAAACTGCAACCTGAGATGAGAAAATAATAATCATGGGTAATAAAATTATATACATCTATACCGGCATTGTATTGCTAATGAAGTGAATACAATTACACAGTCACGAGTGTACTAACTAAACGTTCTCTTAAAAATATCTGATATATATGTACTAATAAGTGTATCAATTATTATTTTTACTTGTGTAAAATTGGGAAAAATATTATAATGAAAAGGACAGACATGACCTACAGTGATAATGTCCTGGTTTTGATAATATTTCTATTTTCCAAGGTATCCTTTTTCTGGATGAGCCGACCTCTGGTCTCGATTCGTTCACGGCCCACAGTTTGGTGGAGACTTTATCGAAGATGGCCCAAAACACGAGAACAGTCCTGATGTCAATCCATCAGCCGAGGTAAATTTAAACCCCCTGTCCCCTCTTGACGAACAACCTGCCAAGTATCGGTACACCAATTTCCCCCCATCCTCATCCCAATTCTCACGCCATATATCAGAAAAAGCTGAAAACTAACAAGTGATGGACGATCTGAGAGTGATAAGTTGACAACTATCGATTGATTCAGTAATAGTGAACTCTATTTCACTCTTTCAGGTCTGACATCTTTGAACTGTTCGACTTGGTGATGATCCTGTCACGTGGGAGAATGGTGTATTTCGGGAAGGCGGCGGACATGGTTCCATACTTCACTTCCATTGGTCATCCTTGTCCCCAACTGACCAATCCCTGTGACTATTATGGTAAGCCCCCCCCCCCCTTAAAACCCGCTCACAAATCAATGATAGGTGAGGACATATGGAGGCATTAATATTCTATTTTGTTGTCTATAACACTTTTCTGCTATTGAGAATAGATAGTGCAGAAACTCAATTAAAAAGAACCACATTCCTAAAATTAGTCTGGAATTTGTGGCGTTGCTGGAAATCGACAAAATGACGTAAGCAACACCTATTTGGCAAAGAAGACGGTTGCTAGAACATTAGATATGAAGGGAATGATGAAAGCATGTGAAAACTTATTCATAAAAGTACAAAATGTCAATTAAACCTGTACATGTTCGAAATATTGTTGATAAGAAAGTAGCAAACAAAAGTGATCGTATTTCAGACGATGGAATGCGCTACCATTTCTAATTACTCTTAACCACTGAAAACTCACATTTTCGTCCCTTCACAACTAATTTTGCGGATACATGCTTGCTCATGTTTCTGCGGAGAGAACCTCTGTGAAACAGAAGCTTTTCATGAGATAAGCAAAAAACGTTTTCAAGAACAAGCTTTCAATGTTCTCTAAGGTGCAGAAAATTTCTAATTATTGAAATAAAAACCTGCGTCGTGAGCTGTCTGTCCTTGTCTCTTTCCTACCCAAAGCTCTTTAAATTTGAGGAACCCGTAGAGCTTATTCCCAATACAGAATGAGACACTTTTATCAGCTTAAGTTGTAACGATCCTCGCATTATGAGGTCAAGCCTTGCTAATTCGATTTCATCGTTTCTTCGGATACAAGATATTGAATTGTGACGCAATCGATATATGTGCACGACTTTTCCCAGACTACATGTATATACTCCAAGGAGGGACTGGTAATTAATTCTAAAGTGAAAAGTCTGTCGATACCCTTAATTTATCACTTATAGTTTTGAATCGGTTGTGTTGGCAACAGTCCTTCATAGGCCCAGGTGTCTCGACGGCATGGTAATGATATTATACAACACTTTAATTGTTGTATATGCACTCAAACATGTAATAAAATTTAATTAAAGACGAATGTTTTTACCCCCAATCCCTGAATTACAAAACTAAAATTATAATAATGTTGCAATTTAACAGACAAATATTTGCCTTTTGCATTCACAACAAAGAGTCCCGAAGAAAATTTTTCGAAACGACTATACAAACGAGAGAAGACAAAAAGAGAATAACCCCTAAACTACACGCTCTTTTCACCCGAGCTTTGCTCCAATATGTATCTGAGGACTGACAAGTGCCCGGCCGGAGTTCAAACCAAGGATCCATCCCTAGATAATTGATAATGGACTCCCGTGAACCTGAAGCTATCGTTTATGACTCGATGTTATTCAATGGAATTCAATTCCCCTTTCCACCAGACAATTCATTAATTTGATCTGATATGCATAAAAGGACACAAATAAAACAATTTTGACATGATGTAAGATCTTTACTTGTCGACAAAACAACAGCACTTTATGTGAAATTTAAAGTGAGAAAAAGAGTTTGGCTTTACTAGTACAAATCGTCCTGGTGTCTATAGAGTTAATTAAAATGTATTGCAGGAATCCATTATTAATAGCCATGCTTTTAATGGGTTATCCAGTCTGTGAGATTAAAACACTAAGTGAATCTCGGCCATGATTACTGATGCTACATTTTCAAAATTTTCATTACCGCTACATATGCATTACCGCTACAAAAAACCTTACAATACCGCTACATAAAAAAGTATACATTACCGCTACATTGCCTCTTTCGTTAGCCAGCCACATGTGCGTGTACTGTACAACCTATAAATGCATAAGACCCATTTTCCCCTTCTTACCAAGGGGAGATGAAAGTAGGACTTTGAGCAGGATGTTTTTTTTATTATTAATATCAAATTTTATTTCATAAAACACAAAAAAATTAAAATCAAGCACTGTCCATAGATAAAATTCTAATTCTAAGTTTTGTGAATGTTTTTACACTATCGGTAAAACCTTGAAAGCCATTTGCTTGACATGTTGATGTTTTCTAAATTATAACCATCGATAAGTAAATCGGCATTTCCGATTTGTAACAAACTTTTCAATTGTGGCCATAATGTTCAGATGACTCTAAATAATTAAATTTCGACTGCAGAGTTATTCATATAAATATACTCATTCTGATTAGATAGTGAGTGAAATTTGTTGATTATAACTCATAAACCGAACCATACCTGGCTAAATCGATATGTAGCGGTAATGAGTTGTTTTGGGTTGATTCAGTATGTAGCGGTAATGAATTGTTTTTGGCCGGAGAAATGCAGCGGAAATGATCGGTCGAAAATCTGTAAAAATGTAGCGGTAATGAGTTGAAATTTTTGGCAATGTAGCATTAATTTGGTACATTTCCGTTTTAGATTAAAACATGACTGATTTCTCGGCCATTTTGATTAGATCTGATGCTAAATCCCCGGGAATTTTTGGATATATTATGTAACAAAATGCAAGTCTTTTTACATAAATCAATATTTTCATCTCGTGCTATAAAATAGTTATTTGCGGCCCTTTCCATATTTTAATTCATTTAATTTTAGCCGAAGCCCCATCGTCCTTAACTTTTCACAGTTTAATTTCCTTCTCCGGAACCATTAAGCCAATTTTAATCTATTTTGGTACAGGGTATCCTCAGGTGATTGAAATTCAGTTTATTAAATGAATGGTCAAGTTTTCTTTAAAGGAAGATAAGTCAGAATTGGTGAAATTTAATGACATATCGATTGAATCGATATTGAAACATCCCAATCATGAGTGACTAAATCATATGCTCCACTGTCCATGGGGCTAGATTTCGTTCCACAATATGTAGTCAAAATTAAAGAGGGTATGTCGATAAAGAACAGCTAGGCCAAAGTGACGTAGGTGAACATCGTGGCCCATGGGCCTCTTAATTGACCTTTTGGATGCTTTTAATTTAAATTTGCAAACTTTTAAAGCAAATTAAGAAATCTGAAAAAATATTACCTCTTAATTCACATGTTTTAAAACTGACCATGATCGACTTACTGTGTTTCAGTTGATTTGGGAACAGTCGACCCCACCTCAGAAGAGACGGAAAGGGAGACGAAACAGATTGTGAACAAGTTAATCAGTAACTATGAGAGTACGGTTTCCCAGACTCCCCAGGAACCAGAGGAACTCTCTAACCTCAGTTTCCCCGTCATGTCGACACTGGACATCGTGGACAGGTCACCGGGACCATTCCGACAGTTCGCTGTCCTGTTTGGGTCAGTAGTTTTAAGTTTATTTTCCCCTTGACCTAGCAGCCTTGACCTTATGAGCTTAAGTTTCCCTATTATCAGTCCTTCTAAAGTGAAATGAATTTGTAATGACATTCTCATGACTGTATGTAATGGACTTGATGCCAGTGAGGTTGAGTCTTGTTTAAGGTGTGTGGGTGTGGTTTACAGACAGATATTTTAGAATTCCCCCTCTCTCTGTCTTTCTAGGCGTTGTACACGTAACCAGATCGAGGACTACATGCTTGTCTTGGCCCAGTTCATACAGGCGCTGTCTATGTCGGTGGTGGTAGGGCTGATCTACCTTCATCTGGAGAAAGGACAGAACACGATCAGGGACTGGTTTGGCCTCATGTACATCATAGGCGCCATGTATCCGTATCTCGTCATATTAGACCTCATCGCTGTCTGTATGTGTTACGTTTGTCACACATTGACAGTCCCTATATTAAAAAGCCTTTTGTTCATTGTACTCAGTGATAGTCGCATAATATAATAGATCTATATTTATCGCTGCATTTTATTTTGCTTGTTATATATCTTTAGCAGTGGCGTAGCATCGTTTTTGAAAGTGGGGGGGCCAGCCGGAAAAATTTTTTTTTTACTTAGAATCTACCTGAAAAAGTTGACAAGCAAAAAAAAAAAAAAAAAAAAAAAAAAAAAAACGGGAAAAGTTGAAAGTTGCCCAAAGTCGAAAATCCTATTTCGTGGGGGTTGTAGAGTGTCACTCAGTGTCAACTACTTTCAGTACCAATTCTAATACTTCATTTTCGGTACATCACTAAAACTGGGGGGGCCAACCAGGTTTTCAATTAACATTTGCTATAGTATATGTATGGGAAAAAAAGTGGGGGGGGGGGGGGGCCAGGCCCCCCCTGGCCCCCCGGTTGCTACGCCCCTGTTTAGTGCAAAAACAAATTACAGTGTAACCAACATTTGTTACAGATCATAAGGAACGGAAACACTTGTACTACGAACTACAA
The DNA here is from genome assembly GCF_032062105.1 of Saccostrea cuccullata. Taxonomy (NCBI): domain Eukaryota; kingdom Metazoa; phylum Mollusca; class Bivalvia; order Ostreida; family Ostreidae; genus Saccostrea; species Saccostrea cuccullata. The sequence continues at coordinate 194,037 of NW_026925650.1, forward strand.
GACGGACTTTACGGTACAACAGCGTATTACTTTGCCAAGGTGCGTATAAAATATTATCCTTCTTAGTAATATCTAGGAAAACACAAAGTCGATTTTTTAAAACACAAAGTCGATTTTTTAGAAGTTTATAAAATATTGTGCACATTTTCCGAAGAGCGAAAAGCACTTGTAGCTCACTTGACAGATACTGTCTGAAAGAACCCGATGTTGAAAGTTGCATGAACATTAAAATTAATTTTCTTGCAGGTTTTGAGTGAATTTCCATTACACACGTTCTTTGTTGTGACGTATACGATTCCCGTGTACTTCTTGGTGGGGTTTTCGCTTGACGTGTGGGTGTTTTTCAGAGTGTTCGCTTTGAATTACTTGATGGTCTATTGCAGCCGATCTCTGGCCATGCTGTCCTCTAGTCTAACGCCAACGTTCACGATGTCTTGTTTCGTTGCGCAGACATTCTTTTCAATGTACCTCATGTCTGCTGGATTTTTCATAAATCTTGAAAATATATTTGAAGGTGAGAGCTGCAATTTCATCTATATACAAAAATTGGTAATATTTACATGCGTATTATTGTATATTTTGTACTATTTTGCGTTCCGATGAATCTCATGATTAAGATCGCTACCAATTAAGGAAATATTTTCCTTTTTAATCAAAACGGACATATCTCTTCTAGGAATTGCAAAACTTTAACTAAATGACGATGTATTAGTGAGGCAAATATCCATCCTTGCTAAACAAGAATCTTCCCCCAAGCCCTAAAAAATAACTTACAATGTAGTGAAAGACACCTTAATAAAGTCAATTTCGTTGTTCGAACTATCTTGCTAATATACACGTACACAAAACCGAGAAGTCAAACACAGTTTTTCTGTCTATAAATGTGATAGTCTCATTTTTCGTTTTCACAGGTCTACAGTGGGTGTCAAAAGTATCCTACCTAAAGTGGGGTTTCCAAGGATTGTGTCAGACAGAGATATCTAGACTGAACTTTACATGTAACCTGAATGACACTCGTCAGTGCATCAGTACCGGAAATCAAGCACTGCATCTCTACTCGCTAGACGGCAGCACTGTCTCCGACTCGTGTCTCGTGATTTTAGCCTCCATTGCAGTTTATTTGGTGCTATATTTCATAGCATTGAAGTTTATACCACAGAAACCTCATCAAGTTTGATTAATTTATTTTTTACAAACTTATTATTGTTAAAGATCAAAAGAAGCGTAACTGTGAGTGCCTTTTGTCAAAAAAGGTTTTAATTTATTGCATACTCAGCGGGATTGTCCGATTATTTTATATGCTGTACTTAAACACTGGACTCTAGTCATTGAACCATTTTGGTAGTCTGTTTGTACATGCATATAAGTATTGGTATTTTTGAATCATATTGATGTCAAAAAGGTTTTACAAAAATGTATTCCCCTGTCTGCAAGTTGTTACGATGTATCCATCGTCTCAAGCCACGGTCCGGAGTCCGCATATAGCTCTCTCCAGAATGGGAGAGGATCGTACTTTTTGGCCGTGGTTTGCGACGATGCAATGTATCATATTGTAGCCGAAGAATTGTAGCGTTATGGTTTTTAATGCGTTAGTCTATGGTCAAAGTCAAATATACATACCCTGGTAAAAGCCATAGAGCTACAATTCTTCAGCTAATCGTGTTGTAGAAGAAGGAAGAAAGCAGTCATCGGATGCAGAACTTTCATTTTTTGTGCCAATTTTTTTCCCCACAAATTAATGCCATATTCATTATTGTGGGTTGATATCATGTCATTTTCAAAGTTGTGAAGTGATCTGACATTTTGCTTCGTTTTATTTAAAGTACGTCATCGATTGTTGAAGACAACGAATGTTCCGTTAGCATTTGTTTAATTCATGTACCTTTGTTTTTCTTCATGTTCGTTGTGCTTTCATTGAAATAAAATCTATAAAATTCACGTACATCAACTTTATACGTCCGGGATGATGAATGTCAGTTGCTTAATCATAGAGAGTTACTATTGTTTTATTTTATAAACCCCAGTATTGTTCGGGATGCTTCTATTATCAATTACCAATTATTTCACACACAAAAAAATCCAACGCCATGCAAAACTAATCGAATAGAGCAATGGCATTTTAAGGTGGAATAAAGTTATCTAAGAGAGATAACTCCTCTAAGAGAGATAACGCAGTGCGGAAGGAGGTAAAAATTGATAACGCTGCTGAAATATCTGTTAAAATTCTGGGGAAAATATGCATCTATATGTTTTTTTCCCTCAAAGTATTCTGAATTAGTTTTAATTTATTCTTTATTTTTTTGTAAGATGATGCGGTTTACATTCTGTGATAGATAGAGAATACCCCCCTTTTTAGGGTGGGGCTCTGGGGTTGGAAGTTAACTAAATAATCTCTAAATCTTACCCCAAACATTTTAGAACTCTGGGTCGGTCACATTTATTGTGATGTATCATTTGGAGGGGTGGGTGGGTAATGGATCATTGCATCAGACATAAAGCAAAATTGCTTTATAGTGTCCTCTACAAAAATTTGAATTTTTTAAATTAAAATTTATATATGACAACTAATTATCATATACAAATTTTAATTTAAAAAATTCAAATTTTTGTAGAGGACAATAGGAATTTGATTATTTCAAGAAAATAATTTTCTTCTTAAATATTAACATATTTCTCTTACTCGTAATGGTTTCCTCCTATATGTATGTATATCAATAAATTCACTTGTTAAACCTATATGAAAAGCTTTTCAAATTATTTCAAACGTAAATACAAGTTAATTACGGACAAGACTTTCTTTTCAAAAGTGTAAATAACATTAACCTGGAAATAATCCCGACCTTTAATATGTTCGACCAGTAATCCCGTGTGGTAAATTGGAACCCCTTCCTTCAGCGAAAACCGTAAAGTAAACAAAACCCAACCTCCCCGAATTAACTGCTGTAAGTGTTTTAAACGAAGAACAGCTCGGAAATCGGGACATAATAAAATATTCAGGAGAAACTGCTAAATCTTCCCTGTGGATCAATCAACCACCCCAAATGTTCTTCGTCCCGGGTTCGTCATGGTTAGATATGCATTTTAATGGTACCGTGTGTTGTAGCGGTCAACGATATTGACATGGAAGCTATTCTTTGATTACCCGCTTTATTGACCGGCGCTCTTAGTTTTACTTCAAATCAAACCTGGTAATATTGCTCCAATTCCGTTACACCTTCGTAAGGCTGGCATGTCACGACCCTTTAAACACCGTGGTTGACATACGTTTTGGACTGTGCTGTGGAATACTTATTTTGATTTTTGGGAATATTAATGTCATCGTCTGAATAAGAATGGAAAAACAGCAGGAACTGTCCCCAGAGAGCAATGTAAGTATCGACTTTGGTCAAAATATTGTTACATGAGTTGACTCAGATAAATGAACCGCATTTTAATTTAAAAAAAAAAAATAATATTTTCCAAATTTAATTTTGACTTGTTTGAGCTTTTTTTCCAAAAATAAAAAAAAATTAAATGCATAGACGGTAGCAGCCAATGAAAGGTTGTGAAAAGAATTCCAGATTAATGTTTATGAATTAAATAGAAATTAAATATTGCGAAAGTTGTTTAAAGGGATCGAGAACAATACAGATAATTATACATAAAGACTCGAGGCTAAAAGTTCACCCATCTATAATAAAGCATACCATGTTAAAAAATATTACGGGTGTTAGTCCGTTTTTAAAACCGTTAAATACTTTTATCTGGTCATAAATTGGCTGAGTTATTTGAATAGAAAATCATTTCATCTTAACATAGTTTTTAGCCCAGTTTAAATATCCACGCCCCCACACAACTTTACTTCTTCAATGTTATCAGTTGTTTCTTCTCACAGCGACATGCATGTATTTCAATTCCTCCAAAATTATAAATATATACCGGTCCATATCTAGAGCTTTAACTATTAGACTTGTTTTTTTTTTTTTTGCCTCTTTCGGTGTGTGCTTGCGATTTCATAAATGAATAAATGTTTTGATTGTAAACACCCCCCCCCCCAACTTTTTACGAATATAACAACAATAAATTTTCCGTAACATGCTAACCCAAACCCCCGCCCTAAACACTTTTTGTAGCTCTATAGCTCTAAGGTCGAGTACTGTTTTTATTTTGCTTGTCAGATTATTCTCAAAAGTTACCCCCCCCCCCGAACTCGAATCCGTTGCTACGGATTTTGATTGCTTTCGACACTTGAAAGATTATTCAAAAGGTATGGAGATAAACTTATCAAGTTAACATGGTATAGTTTTTCATTACAGTTACAGTCAGTATCTCTAAGAAATCTTTGTTATACACGTGTGCATATCATCTGCTCTAGAGTCGCGAAGTAAGGAGTTAATCCTTACATCGCGAGTCCGAATCTCACAGTTGGACGTGGAGACCGGTCCTTCGGATGAAATGTAAAACCGAGGTCCGGTGTCGCAGTAGGTGCTGGCATTGCTCAACATCCCTGATTGCCGAGTATAGGACAAAATTTGCAGCTCTCCACCTGCAATGGTGTTGTTTCCATATGAGTGAAAAATTCTCGAGATGGACGTTAAACAACATACAATCAATCAATCTCTTATTCATGTGTATAAAAAAGTCATTCATTTACTGGTTTAACCCCACCAATCCCCCGCCATCTCACCCCACCCCTTCCGATAATAAATCCTTAGTTTGAAAGTCAGATACACTTGTCAAATTCTTTGAATTAGCTTGTTGGTCTCTCTTTTTCAAGGGGACAACTACAAATGGAGAAATCGCCATTAATAGGAATAACAAACATACTGAGAAAGCCAAACATCGATCACATAAAAAGAAGAAAAGGGTAGGACAATGTTAATTTATTATGACAAGTGAAAAGAGTGTATTTGATGCTTTCTGATTTCTTATAATTAGTTCATATTTTTTAAAAAAAATATTTTTTATTAACTGTAAAGAGAGAACCTGGACATTTAAAGAGTTATATCAGTCGAGCATCCTATAATGAAAAAGCATGTGGAGATATTTTATATGTCATCGCCCGTTTCTAAAAACTATTTCAGAAACATTCGGATTATGACGCTCTTGCAGAATGCCGCAAAATGTTCCGAATGGAAATGCTGCAACTTGGAAAGGAGCTCTTCCAGTTTAGACAGATGTGCCAGCAAGAGGTATCACGTGATTTCGATATTAAAAATGAGATCACAACTGCATGTATATTATTAGTAAGTGCATGAAAATTTAACCGTTTGTTCGATTAGAATTCTTACAACAATGAACACCTTCCAAAGTTAACGTTCTATGTCGTGATATTTGCAGATTTCCAGGTACAAAGACCTTCTTAACAATACAGATAACGTAGAAAGGGACAAAGAAAACAACATCGAAATAAAGAATGGATACAGCACAATGTAAGAAACTGCTATTAAAGATCTTGAAACATACATGCACCATCCCATGCTGGGTTGACCATTCTACCACAATTCATCTCATGTAACTTTAACTAGATAGATCAACTAGATAGGTCACATCTACTAGCCTGTATGGATGACCCCCCTCCCCCAATTTTTTCTACATTTTAATTTTTTTTGAAGGTTGGGAGGGACGTCCGTGGAACAATACTGGAAAACAAAACTGGACAATCTCCAGGCGGATATGACGTACCTAGAGAAGAAACAAGCCCAGCTGGACAGAGAGAAGGAGATCGTGGACAAAGAGGATGACCTGTCTCAACGTCTGGTCAGTCTGGAGAACTACGAACAAGAGGTAAGGGGTGAGGGAGGGGATATAAAACAGGCTGTCCCACTACTGATTACAAAAACAAATACACAACCCACAAACTAATGTAAAAATGTTTATTACAAATACAAACTCCAAAATCAAGAAACTTTTAAGGTAGAACAGTAGATAAGGGGGTGCAGGAGGGAGTATAAAACAGGTTTTCTCCTCACTGAATACAGACACAAGCACGCACCCAGGAAATTAACGGAAAGGGGGGTTTATTGCAAATTTTTGCAAACTCCAAAGTTAAGAGATAATAGATTAGATACAAAAAGTAGCTTAAATCAAGAAAAAAAATTGAGTAAACAAATAACAAAACTTTTTCTTCCATATCTACTAGTGCAAGAACTTAAAAAAATCCTGAAGATAAGACACCAAGTAGAAAATCTTACTTTTAGATAGAAGAGTTGGAGTCTGTTCTGGATAGACGACAAGCACGATGTGTGAAGCGACAACAGAGTTTACAGGATCTCGAGGAGGTAAGACAACAGAGTTTACAGGACCTTCAGGATATAAGATTACAGAGTTTACAGAATCTAGAGGTGGTACATGTAAGACAACACAGTTTACAGAATGTTGAGGAAGTGAGACAGCAGTGTTTATAGGATCTAGAGGTGGTAAGACAACAGAGTTCACAGGATCTACAGGATGTAAGACAGTAGAGTTTACAAGATTGAAAAAAGGTAACACAACAGAGTTTACAGGATCTAGCGGAAGTATAACAACAGAGTTTACAAGGTACAGAAATGTAAGACAACAGAGTTTACAGGGTATAGAAAGGTAAGACAACAGAGTTTACAGGGTATAGAAAGGTAAGAAAACAGAATTTACAGGGTATAGAAAGGTAAGAAAACAGAGTTTACGTGGTATAGAAAGGTAAGACAACAGAGTTAACAGGATCTAGAGGAAGTAAAACAACAGAGTTTACAGGGTATAGAAAGGTAAGACAACAGAGTTTACAGGGTATAGAAAGGTAAGACAACTGAGTTTACAGGGTATAGAAAGGTAAGACAACTGAGTTTACAGGGTATAGAAAGGTGAGACAACAAAGTTTACAGGATCTAGAAGAGGAGAGACAACACACTTTACATGATGAATAAGATGTACAACAACTGAGTTAACAGGCTCTACAGGAGGCAAGACGAACGAGCTTACAGGATCCAGTAGAGAAGGGGGGACAAAATAGTTTTAGCTCCCATAAGGTACAGTAACCGAGTACACAGGATCTAGAGGGAGTATACATCAGCATTTAAAAGATATTGATAGGTGAAATAACAGAACTCACAAAATATAACAGAGGAAAACACAAAAGAGTTTAAATATCTACAGGAAGTAAGCCAACAGAGTTTACAGGACAAAAGTGTGGTTAACAAGAGTTTTCAGTATCTAAAGGAAACAAGATATTTTACAAAATCTGTAGCGTAAAACAAAATAGAGTTTACAGGATCTTGAAAAAGTAAGACAATTAGCTTAAGTATCTATAGAGGAGGTAAAACAACAAAGTTTACAGGATCTAGAGATTGTAAGACAATTCAGCTTAACAGAACTATTAGCCAGTAAGCCAACAAAGTTTACAGGATCTAAAGAAGTTAAGATAAAAGAGTTTACAACATTTTTAAAAAGGTAAGACAACAGAGTTTACAAAGGATCTTAAGGAGGAAGGACAAAACATACAGGAATAGAAAAGGTTAAAGAATTAAAATTGACATGTAAATCTCTAGCCTCTCACTGTGGCAACATCACTGCCAATAACAACAGAAATCGCCACAGGAAAATACAATTCTCTTTCTTTCTAATGACTTATTCAGCATTTTTTCTCTGCAAAATATTTTCTCTAGCAACAGTTTCCAAAGCAAATCTCATCTTTTTAATAATTTTAATTAAGTTCAACTCTGTATTTTGTAAAAGAAAAAAAAAACAAATCACATAATATTCAAGCGATGTTTTGATTGAATACAAACAGGACCTTGAGCACCAAAAGGAGGAGTTGGAGAACAATAAAGAGAGACTAGAGGAGGCCCAGGAGAAATCAGACCCTTCATCCACAGCACGCAGACACTGGTAGGTTACTCCTAATTATAACACTCTACATATCTCTGATTAACTTATTACGGTATGTAATACATCAACTCTGCTAATTATACCACTCTGGGTATCTGATTCTGAATCATATATTATGTAATGCATCAATTCAGACTCTGCAATTCCCATGGATTTACTATTAATAGATTATGTAAAGATTGTGCTAATCTTATCCACAGGCACCAAACATGCTTAAATAATTTTTGACCTGCTAGTACAAACTGGGGTACGAGGGGTGGGGGTGGGGCAATTTTTTAAAAGGAAGTTTGGTGTCTGTGATTTGATCAATATTCTGTCTAACTGCAATTACTTTAAAAGTAATTATTCATATTTCATACTTTAGCCAAAAATGTTTTAAGCTGTAAGTAACTTTTAGTTTATTTTTCGTCATATATCATTTAGCCCTTGCACAATACGGACTTAGGTTCTTGAATGTATCACTGTTTAAGCATGGTAAATATGGTTTGATGGTTTAATTTCAAAATATTTTTTGGTTGAGGAAATGGATGCTTGTGAAAACATTTTCAAACATCTTGTTTATAGCATTTTGTTACAGTAATGAACACTTGAAATGTAGTTTCTGCACCTATTCAGTCATTATCAAAGTAATTGATTTAGAAAAGGACAAGGTATGGTAACTGCCGAATCTGGCCCCTTATTTGATGTCAGAACATATCAGAAATCAGAACATAAAATTGTGAAAGTTTGTAGTTAAGAACACAAGGTGACACTTGTATTAAAACCAGCACTAACTTTGATTCAAAGCTTACACAGAGGCCATGAGAGCGTGCAGAAGTATTACATTTTCTCAAATTTCCTCAATTCTGATTGAGTTTCCTAAAATTTGAGACACATTTCACTTTGTGAAACTTAGAGCACAAGCTTGCCTACCTGAGATTTTTAAATGCAAGAATAAACTCAATTGATAAACTTGCAGGGCTCGACATTAACGCTTGTCCGCTTGTCCGGTACCAATGAAAAAAAATTACGGACAAGTGAATATTGCTGAGCACTTGTCCGATTGGACAAGTGATTTTTCTATGTAAAGAAGTCTTCATATAATAATAATCAAAAAAAAAAAAAACATTATAAAGTTTATCGAATAAAAACGGAAGCAGTACATAAACCTGAATTTCGATCCCGATATCAATCGCTATGTACACACTTGATCGGGATCGATGTTCACTAATTGCAGCCATACTATTGCATAGCGTGGATCTTACGACGTTTGCGAGTTTAGAATATATTTGATTGATATTACAGATTCACTTGTGAACATTTATGCTGTTGTCAGGATAGGAAGTCTAGATAAAATTTTGTTTTATATGTGTTTGTCTTATTTATCAATAACAACACTAATAAATCAAGCACATTTAATTTTTTAATTGTTTTCAAGTTGACATAACAAGACATTCATTGAAAAAATTTCGGACAAGTGGAGTTGAAGTTCGGACAAGTAAATATCTTGGTCACTTGTCCGAATGGACAAGTAGGAAAAAAAAGTTAATGTCGAGCCCTGACTTGATTTCAAAAAGAGACCCCAAACCAGGGGCCATAAAGGGGTCTTAGCCTATCTTGTCCTTTCCATTTAATGAGCATGTTCACTTGTCACAGTATAAGCTTCCAAAGACACTTATCAAAATAATATTGATACACAACAGTCTAAGATAGTTATATGTATAATTATTTGAATGTCATTTGTTTCAGGGAGATAGCTAAGCGTGGAATACTGGAGAAACAGACAGTTTTGGAATCTACAGTACAGAAGTACCGAGCTGAGCTGGCTGCAGCTTCCTCTAACAGTAGAGCCAAGGAGATACTTATCAACAAGCTAGACGAACAGGTCTGGTGATTTATAATAGGGCCATTCAAAGAAAAAATATTTGATGATATAAACAAGCAAGAAGTCACAAATAAATTTTACTTAAAGAACAAACTATTTGACATCTGTAAGAGTAAATAATGGCAGAGCCAGCAAAACTTCTGAATGACCCTCATTATCGAGCTCGTTTCTGGAAAAAAAAAACAACTTCTGAAAGAGCCATTTCTATATTTGCAAGCTAATTTTAAAACTTTCCAGTTCTGTTTAGTCTATGGGGTGTCTTTATTTCTTGAAAATTTAATTGATTATTTCAAAGGTGAAGTCCCTTCATGAACAGTTGGAACAGAAAGACAAAAAGATAAAGAATTTGGAATCCCGTTTGGTTTTGGCCATTGAAGAGTCCAGGAAGTCGACCTTTAGAAATGACAGTATCGTTCTGTCTGACAGTGTGAACTCCTCTCCGAGCAAACGACCAGACAGTCGTGTCAGTAGACACTCGGACAGTGCTTCCAGCGACCTCTCTCTGAGTCGATCTGCCTCACAAAAGGGAGGCAACTCATTCAGACACTCCCTAAGGAGGTCAGAAGGGGGACAAGACAATAGCAGGGTCAAAAAAGACACAGCCAGTGTGAGGCACCCCATGAGACTAAGTGTGGACTATGGGGAGGACAGATTTCAGATGGTCAAGTCTCCGTTACCTGATAAAAGTAATGCTTGCTCTGTGATGTGATACATGTAGCATTAAAACATTTAAGAGGGCTGGGTGGTTGTGGCCATTTTTAGAATTTAATTACCTCCTTTAAAAGAAGAACTCCATATAGTGATATACAAAAATGATTAAATCTTAAAAGAAAAATGTATGAAATTTCATTTCACCAAATGATTGTTGAGAGCTGAAAATATCATCTCTGAAAAAAATAAGTTTTATCTGATGGTTAATTTGTTGACCCTAAGCCTCCTTAATGGGGAAAAAGGTATTAATTGTATGTGCAGGCATTCATAATTTATGGGGCAAAAAAGCTAGAAAACTAAAGAGAGGGAGATTTCTGGGCATTATTGTTATTGAATAAAAAAAAATTATTTTAATAAAAAGAGAGAGAGAGAGAGAGAGAGAGAGATTTATTATTCATTGCTTGTTAAATGTTGTTGAATGTTACTGAATATATTATTTAATTAAAAAAAAAGAAGGTAAATCACATGTACACTGTACATTGTATTCTTTATTATACAAGGAAAAAAGAGAATAATTAGCCAGTGATTCATTGCTTTATCCATACACTTTTCCATGTAAATATAAATATATATATGATGGCATAAATGAATAATTTACATGATTATAATATTACAGACCCCATTAGACACAACAGTGTGTTAATTAATTTAATTCAAGTATATATACTATATGTCAAGATTTCAATTTCTCAAATTTTGTCATTAACTAACATTTTATCTACAATAATACTACATGTAGTACAATAATACTTTCATTCCAGGGATATTTTGCCCAGACCTGATTTCCCCTCGTTTTCAAGTACAATCTGTGAAAATATTACATATTTTTGCGGTAATGCACACATATTTTGAATTGTGGAGTTTTCCATGTAGATGAGATTTTCCTTAATTTCTATATCATTTCGCTCACCTCCAAAAGTCCTATATACATATACTACCGGGTATATGTCAAGATTTCAATTTCACACATTTTGTCTACAATTAATGTATGCTTATGTACATTTAGTATCACTTCTATCACTCAAAGGATATTTTGCACAGACTTAAAATTCCCCTCGTTTTCATGTAGAATCTGTATTTATATTGCAGATTTTTGCAGTAATGCACACCATTATTGGTTTAAGCTGTCATGCTTTCCATCTGGATAAGATTTTCCAAAATTTCTAAATCATTTCGCTCTCCTCCTGATGTCCTTGAAGTTCCAAATATTTCTGATGAAAAAAAAAATTATAGTAATAATTTTTGAAGGAATCAATATATAAAAAAAATTATTTATATGAAGGTTAGATCAAATGCGATTAAACAAACACAACAATATCAATTTAAAATACAAAACTTTTAAAATACACTATCACTCAAGTTTTACTTCTGAGAAGACATTTTCTACTTAATAAGAGATATTTTACCCTCAGCATAAATATAGAATCGCTCCTGTAGGATTCCAGTCTTTTAGCCAGGAGAGCATTCCGGGAACATAACATCCCCAATAAGGAGGCGGCTTCTTTTATTCTAAAAATAAAATACAATTCCATTCAAAACTCAGGTTCTGCAAAGCTTATTACAGCTAGTTATCTTTGACAACACAAACACCCAGGTGACTCCAAAAAAATCTATTTTCAGAGATCAGCAAAAGATCTAATAGATCTATTAAATATTCATGCACAATACTTGAATCTTTTATAAACTTTAAAAGAATTTTTTTAAATAATTAAAATTGAATCAGTTACCAAGTCTGAGATGCCAGTTTTTATCTATATGTATTGGTAATGCTGTCAGAGATTGAGTAGGTCATGTGACTTGAGAAATTCAGCATTGTACATAAATCACACACTTTAATGTAGGGCTGGGACGATATATCGAGATATCTGTGAGGACGATATGCAGATTGATACATATGAAGAAATATCGAAATATCGTCCAAAAAATCTGACTTCTATTTTTCTTTGTTTATTTAACATTTGGGGTTTAAAATATAAAATAAATAATTAAATATCAATGTAGATATGAAATAAATAATAATTAACACCACTTGAGGAAAATATTTTTGTTTTATAACATTCAAACAACTATTTTGAATAAATTATTCTTATTTGCAAAGAGATAATTTGTTTATGTCAATGCAAAAAAAAAGATTTTATTAGCAATTAAACAAATCGTGATACATATCATATTGTGGCTCAAATATCGTGATACGTATCAATGTAGAAAAAGTTGTATTGTCCCAGCCCTACTTTAATGTAAGTATTTTGATAATATACATTTATCAAATGATCATAACAAATTCATTTTCCTCTCACTTTTGATGTCTGACTGCAAACTGAAGAATACCATCTATGTTGTTATGTTCTACAGCAAACTTAAAGAAGGACTTGGATAACGGGGATTCTGATATTTCTTGGAAATCTTCTGTGTCTAGGAGGTAGAGAAATACGGCTTCCTCCACCTAAAAAGAAAATCTATATTGTGAACTATATGCAAGTCTGAGTCAGTGGAATACACTGATATCATAATATTTACATTTCCAATGTCTTTGTCCGAGATAAAATTGCAAATGTATATAATTCTACATAACTGCACTGGTTCATCAATAATTGCGTTTTAAAAAATCACAAGCATGGCAGGACACATAGAGACAGAAGTTGTGCTTAGATCATGTGGATTTGTGGACACAAAAGCATGTAAATATAAGGAATAACTGTCAATTTTTTTTTTTGTTTCATAACGATGATAAATCGATTAACTTGCATGATAATTTTATCATGTAAGATTGATCACTGTCATTAAACCAAAAAATCTGACAGTTATTCCTTAAATACTTCAGATAAATGTAAGATGCTTTATAGCCTTACCTTTTTAATTTCCACAGCCATCATTCCATGTTTCATCAGTCTATCACAATCTTTAAGTAAACCCAGTCTGTGCCCACTTAAAATCTCCTAAAATATTAAAGTTAAAATTACCGTCATATTATTTCAGGTGAATCAGATAAGTTTATATATGTAACATTCACTGTACAGATTTTTAAATTGTTTTATTTTTTGTAACTTTTACTGTACACTTCGGTTACCTGTCGTTCCTGTACAGAGTTGTCTGACATTAACACACTTGCCAATGCACACAGAGGGAGTTCTAACTTCAGGTACTGCTGTTTCACCACAGTTATAATGTTAGTGTCACTCAGCACAGGGCACCTGTTGGAAAGGGGTTTACTCTTAATAACATGCTTTTTGTCATACACAGTGTATATGGTATTTAAAAAAAAAAATTACCTGATTATCAAATTGAAGATGTGAACACATGTGTCTAACTGCTCCTCTGTTAATGGGGCAACCGCTGAAAAAATTAATATATATAAATCCAATTTTAATTCAACCACTGCTTGTGTCTTTTACTCACAGTTTATATTACGGTGAACAGTGGATATCCACTATATAGACAGTAACGTGGCAAATTCGAGTACAGTAACTAAAGTCTCACAAAGTAAATGATTTTACTGAATCAAAAACAAAACAAGAGATGTTTGTAAAACACTTATGCCCCCCTCCCCCCAAATTGGAATTTTTCCAAGTCCAAGGGGCATAACTCTGTCGAAAATGGCGCGATAATACCCAAAACACAACATACCCTAGATATTCATCTGATAAATCTGTATACCAAATTTCATTTCAGTATGTACAACGGTTGCAAAGAAAATGAACGGAAACGGCAAAATAATTGAATTTTTTCTTAAGTCCAATGGGCATAACTCTGTCAAAGATGGTGCGATCGTACCCAAAACAGAACTCGACCTAGATATTTATTTGATATATCTGTATACCAAATTTCATTTCAATATGTACAACGGTTGCAAAGAAAATGAACGGAAACCGCAAATAATTGAATTTTTTCTAAGTCCAAGGGGCATAACTCTGTCAAAAATGGTGCAATCGTACCCAAAACAGAACTTGACCTAGATATTCATGTGATATATCTGTATACCAAATTTCATTTCAGTATGTACTATGGTTGCAAAGAAAATGAACGGAAACAGCAAATAATTGAATTTTTTCTAAGTCCAAGGGGCATAACTCTGTCAAAAATGGTGCGATCATACCCAAAACAGAACTCGACCTAGATATTCATGTGATATATCTGTATACCAAAATTCATTTCAGTATGTGCAACGGTTGCGAAGAAAATGAATGGAAACTAAGTGGACCGACAGACCGACCGACAGACAGCAGCAAAGCAATATGCCCTCCCTTCTTCGAAGGGGGGCATAACAAGTTTTTATATCTGACTGTTTATAAGCTTTACAGATAACTAACCTTTTGTAAGTGGTGTGACGACCATGGTTTGCCAAGCTCTGGAGAACATGGGAGTCTGCCAGACTTCTGGTGCTGCATTCAGTCGTCCCAACACATATTCCAGCTGATCCATCTAAAATAGAAAAATAAAAGTATACCTACACACAAGAAAAAACTTATTGGTTCCACTTTAAAATTACCTGAAAATCTACAATCATGAAATATATTAATTTGATCTTTCATATGTAAAATTTAGTTGACACAAAATCCATACCAAACCAAAGTGAACAAGCTGTTGTAAAACTCCATTCCAAATCTGAACATCATAAATTTTGTAGTCCAGACACAGGGCAGCTACCAGCATACAGGCCTAAAAATGACAATGTAGAAATGATATTTCACTTTTTAGTTATAAAAGTAGTTAAAAAATACTCTGTGGAATAAACTCTGTCAACTCGTGGTTTGAAAATACCTATGATAAAAGTATGTTACGGTGATTAGAAATTCACCTCAATGAATGACTTCAAAAGGTAGATCAACGCAACATCCCTATTTCATATTGACTAAATTAAGAATATTAGCATGATTAGAAAGAGAGTCCGGATATCAAATCATTGCAAGAAATGTTCGGCTACAGTGAATAAGCAATTTTTATTTATCTTATCTAGTAAGGTCTCCTAATTTTTCTGGCTCCTCTGAAATATTGGCAAAACAAGAGGCCCATGGGCCACATCGCTCACCTGAGCAAATTGGGTGATGCAGATCTTTACCAGATTCCCCCTCTTGTTATACCTATCATGTCCAACAACCCCCTTCCCTTTTTATTTTAAAACTTTAGAATCTACACTATCCAAGGATGCTTCCACATAAGTTTCAGCTTTCCTGGCCCAGTGGTTCTTGAGAAGAAGATTTTTAAAGATTTGTTCTGTATATTTCTATGTAAAACTTGGATTCCCTATTGTGGCCCCGCCCAATCCCCGGGGGTCATGATTTTAACAATTTAATATCTACACTACCCAAGGATGCTTCCACATAAGTTTCAGCTTTCCTGGCCCAGTGGTTCTTGAGAAGAAGATTTTTAAAGATTTGTTCTGTATATTTCTATGTAAAACTTGGATTCCCTATTGTGGCCCCGCCCTATCTCCTGGGGTCATGATTTTAACAATTTAATATCTACACTACCCAAGGATGCTTCCACATAAGTTTCAGCTTTCCTGGCCCAGTGGTTCTTGAGAAGAAGATTTTTAAAGATTTGTTCTATATATTTCTATGTAAAACTTGGATTCCCTATTGTGGCCCCGGCCTACCCCCGTGGGTCATGATTTTAACAATTTAATATCTACACTACCCAAGGATGCTTCCATAAAAGTTTCAGCTTTCCTGGCCCAGTGGTTCTTGAGAAGAAGATTTGTTAGTGACCCCACTCTTTTTTTGTCTTTTCTTGATTATCTCCCCTTGTAAGGGGACTTGGCCCTTCATTTTAACAATTTAAACTTCCCCTCACCCAAGGATGCTTTGTACCAAGTTTGGTTAAAATTGGCCCATTGGTTCTTGAGAAGAAGTCGAAAATGTGAAAAGTTTACAGACGGACGGACGGACAGACAGACGGACAGCTAGACAGATGGACAGACGGACGGACGACGGACAAAATGTGATCAGAAAAGCTCACTTGAGCCTTCGGCTCAGGTGAGCTAAAAACTGTTGAAGCTTATAAACATCCATACTGCCTCCCACTACAAAAACTAACAGATTTCTGTTGACTGTGGTTTTATCTTTGATCGGTGACTTCCAGATTGAATGACTTACAGATTTCTGGTGACTGTGGTTCTATCTTTGATCAGTGACTTACAGATTTCTGTTGACTGTGGTTCTATCTTTGATCAGTGACTTCCAGATTGAATGACTTACAGATTTCTGGTGACTGTGGTTCTATCTTTGATTGGTGACTTACAGATTTAATGACTTACAGATTTCTGATGACTTTGATCAGTGACTTACAGACTTCTGGTTACTGTGGTTCTATCTTGATCAGTGACTTACAGATTTCTGATGACTTTGATCAGTGACTTACAGATTTCTGGTGACTTTGATCAGTGACTTACAGATTTAATGACTTACAGATTTCTGGTGACTGTGGTTCTATCTTTGATCAGTAACTTACAGATTTCTGATGACTGTGGTTCTATCTTTGTTAGGTGACTTACAGATTTCTGGTGACTGTAGTTCTATCTTTGTTAGGTGACTTACAGATTTAATGACTTACATATTTAATGACTTACAGATTTCTGGTGACTGTGGTTCTATTATTGATCATTGACTTATAAATTTTATGACTTATAGATTTCTGGTGACTGTGGTTCTATCTTTGATCGGTGACTTACAGATTTAATGACTTACAGATTTCTGGTGACTGTGGTTCTATCTTTGATCAGTGAAGTACAGATTTCTGATGACTGTAGTACTATCTTTGATAGGTGACTTACAGATTTAATGACTTACAGATTTCTGGTGACTGTGGTTCTATCTTTGATAGGTGACTTACAGATTTCTGATGACTGTGATTCCTCCAGATTCCCTTGATCAGCCCCTCCTTGTTGGAGGATTCAAACGTCTCCACCGAGTGCAGTATGTGGAGCTTCTCCAGGGCTATCAGGTAACTGGTCGTCTTCAGCAGGGTCCTGGATAAACAATATAAAAATAATGGATAAACAACATGGAAATATTCAGAGATAATAAATTGAAAAGAAAATTAACAAGAGGCCCATGGGCCACATCACTCACCTGAGCACTAAGGGTAGGAAAAAGTAGAAAATGGCTTTTTATTGTCAAGTTAAAATCCAAAAGTAGTCCCATGACCAATCAAGAATTTGCTATTTTTTAGAAAATGATTTTTAAAGAATTTTCCTATATATATATCTTTAAAAACTTTCGACGGCCATTTTGGCCCCGCCCTTACCCCGGGGGTCATGATTTGAACAAACCTGAATCTACACAACCTGAGCATGCTTCCATATAAATATGATGAATAATGGCTTTGTCATTCTTGGGATGAAGATTTTTAAATAATTTTCCTATATATTTCTATGTAAATCTTTGGTCGGCCATTTTGGCCCCGCCCTACCCCCGGGGGTCATGATTTGAACAAACTTGAATCTACACTACCTGAGCATGCTTCCATATAAATATGATGAATTATGGCTTTGTCATTCTTGGGAAGAAGATTTTTAAAGAATGTTCCTATATATTTCTATGTAAAACTTTGGTCGGCCATTTTGGCCCCCCCTACCCCCGGAGGTCATGATTTGAACAAATTTGAATCTACACTACCAGAGCATGCTTCCATATAAATATGATGAATTATGGCTTTGTCATTCTTGGGAAGAAGATTTTTAAAGAATTTTCCTGTATATTTCTATGTAAAACTTTGGTCGGCTATTTTGGCCCCGCCCTACCCCCGGGGGTCATGATTTGAACAAACTTGAATCTACACAACCTGAACATGCTTCCATATAAATATGATGAATTGTGGCTTTGTCATTCTTGAGAAGAAGATTTTTAAAGAATTTTCCTATATATTTCTATGTAAATCTTTGGTCGGCCATTTTGACCCCGCCCTACCCCCGGGGGTCATGATTTGAACAAACTTGAATCTACACTACCTGAGCATGCTTCCATATGAATATGATGAATTGTGGCTTTGTCATTCTTGAGAAGAAGATTTTTAAAGAATGTTCCTATATATTTCTATGTAAAAACTTTGGTCAGCCATTTTGGCCCCGCCCTACCCCTGGGGGTCATGATTTGAACAAACTTAAATCTACACTACCTAAGGATGTTTCCCCATAAGTTTCATCTTTCCTGGCGCAGTGGTTCTTGAGAAGAAGATTTTTAAAATATGCCACCTAATTTTCATTAATTCCCAATTATCTCCCCTTGAATGAGGGCGTGGCCCATCATTTGAACAAACTTGAATCCCCTTCACCCAAGGATACTTTGTGGCAAGTTTTGTTGAAATTGGCCCAGCGGTTCTTGAGAAGAAGTCGAAAATGTGAAAAGTTTACAGACAGACAGACAGACAGACAGACAGACAGACAGACGGACGCCGGACAAAATGTGATCAGAAAAGCTCACTTGAGCTTTCAGCTCAGGTGAGCTAATAAAGCATACAAAATAAAGTGGATACACTATAGATACCGTGAAATCACAAATATTGTTTAAATTTTTTCCCCCAAGGTATGGAGATACCCATGAATCAATGGCCACCACAAAATGTATAATTTAATAGTCATTACTGCTCAACACTTCTCCAACCACTAAATCTACTCCCTACAAATTAATCATTTTTTCTCAAATCTCGAAAATATGTGATTTTACAGTTTGTATAGTGTATGTTTAAATTATGAGTTTTCCATGTCAGAAGATCCAAAGTACATGTATTAACATTCAAAGTTAAGCTTTTGTATAGAAGCCCAATATTAATCCCTCTCTCAAAGGAATATCTACCTTAAGTCGTCAATACTACGACCACACATTTTCTGGACAATCTCGTCTTGACGTAATTCCAGCAAGCAATGCAAGGCTCGCATCTTACACATGTTGGTGACTGAGGTCATTTCTCCTGTATTCTGATTCTAGGAAGGAGAATGTAAAGAAAGACTAGGTTTACATTAAATGTTTGACTTCAAATTCCTAAAAAGAGGTTTGGATAGAATTCTGGGTAAACATAATTTTGCCTTAAACAAAGTCCTACATATACACTAGAACAAAGTCATCTTCCTTGCTTGATTACTATATTGCGTTTTAAAAAGCCATGTAAAAATGAACATATTCTCAATTTTGGTGAAAAATCACCATCAAAATAGTAAAACAAATCATTGCTTAATGAAGTACCACTGTTCAAAACTAATCGGAAAACTCACCTCAAAAACAAAGTTGAGGAGAAACGTAACATTCTCCTCAGCTGATCCTTGCTGGAGAAGATACAGAACTCTGTTCAAAGGAAAAAAAAAAAACAGAACTTCAGTGTTTTTCAATGTCAAACAAACATAGTATATATAATTATGTATTTCACTGGACTTGGTGTCCAACCAAGATACAGAACTCTTTTAAAAGGAAAAAGACAAAACTTCAGTTTTCAGCACTTAATGATCCTGACTCATTTCACCAAACATCAATTTACCAAGTCCTCACCTTTTTAAGTTGATGATTTCATCTTCTGCATCATTCATCATACTTTGTTCTGCCAACTTCAGACTCTCAAAGTTAAATGTCACAGTCTGTAAAAGTTACAATCAACAATTATGTTTCCAATACAAATCTTAATCTTTATAGAAAGTATCACTATTTCAGACAATTTTAGAGCAAAATCTTTAAAGCAAGAAGTTAAAAATACAATTATTAAGAAAAGAAGGAAAAATCTTGAAAGGATGTATTCGGAATTACAAAAGATTTGACCTCTAGGAGAGGGTTTCCCTGACCTTTATCACTCACTGACTCCCTGTCAGCTATTTAGATTTTTATATTATTGTTTATATACTGACCATATATAATTATACTAAGGAGGGCTTCCCTAAACTTTACTTACAGACTCTCCGTCAGCCAGTTTGGAGGAGGAGGAAGGAAGCCATTGATTGATGAGGGTCAGTCTCATCTTATGTAGGTCAGTGTGGGTTACTCTAGCTATCTCCTCAGACACCTGGTGGATATCTTCACAGAAAACAAAAACAATGCTCAATTAATTCATAAACATGCAGTTTCTTTCTAAATTAGAACTGTTTATCATTATTTGTCAACTGTAATAAGAAATATTTACATTACATATATTTTTTGTATATAAAATGAATGGAAATCTATTGCATTCAAAACACCATAACACAGACAGGGTGCCAAGAGGTTAAAACATGCGTTTAAGTTTGATGTCATAATCGTTGAATGCCGAGAAAGTGCAACGTCACAAGCGAAAATAAAAAAATCACGTTCAAATTGACCAGAAGCTGTTACGTTGGCTGATCCATTAAATGTAGCTTGCAAGAAGGATAATACATAGGTTTTTCAATAGAAATCACACATGCAGTTAAGGTAGAAAGTTTTAAAAAATGTAAATATAAGCAATGAATCATTATTTTTTGAGTGATATAGTTTCATAACTGCAATGGTGTGTGCAAACAAATTGAATAACACGCTTTAAATGTACCAGATATTTTACCTTTTTGAAATTTTATAGCAATGTATTTAATTACGTTTCAAATGCTGGCAAATCCCCTCAAATTGAGCTTAGTAACCTAAGTGTTGTAGAAGTATCTTAACAAGAAGTCTGTAAGCCAATGATCACAAGTAATACCCCAATATAACATATGCTCTCATGAATACTACCATATGACATCCCTAAACAAAGAGGCTGCTGAGATTCCAAGCATCTGTCCCAAGTATTAACCGAGTAAACTGTAATGAATATTTGGAATGGACAGTTGCACACACAAACAAGAAGTTGACACAAGATCTGTTTAAAATAATCCCACCACAGGACATTCCTAAACAAAGAGTGTGCTAACATTTCAAGTATTTGCACTTAGTAATAGCTGAGAAAACTGATAAAAATTTGTTACAGACAGACACACAAAAGTAAAACAGTATACCCCAATGTCCTTGGAGCAGGGGCATAATTACAACACAAGTTACCAGGTCTAGGCAGTGAGGGGTCTGTCTGTGTGATGCTGTGATGCTCATACAGTTTGGAGATCAGTTTGACAGGATTTCCTGCCAATTGTACTAAATCAGGCTCTCCCACTTTGTTTACAAACAGAATTTGTTCTGTTGCCAAACGCTGGTAGGCACCCAAGAACTTCTTGTATGCTGCCTTGGCTTTTTCCTTGGCTGGATTCTACAAATTTTACGCAAAAAGATTGTATCAATTTTTCATACTTTCCTAATGAATTATGATTTCTAGGAATGGATACTGTCAGTAGTATTCTTACGTCATCAGGGACTGATTTATACCAAAGCTCTGCGTATGTCATACAGCCAGCCAGAGCAAGAACTTTTTCTGCTCCTAAAACAAAAGCAAAGCATTAGAATGTATAACTCAATGTTCATAGTTACTTATATACCTGTACATGTATATAAAATACAATCCCCACTTTATTTACTTAATGTCTATCAACTCATCTAGTGGTAGCTGAGCTACCATCCATTTAGCACAGGCCATAGCTGTTAACACCACTTACCCAGCTTATTGTCTATTAACTCACCAAGTGGTAGCTCAGCTACCATCCATTTAGCACAGGCCATAGCAGTTAACACCACTTACCCAGCTTATTATCTATTAACTCACCAAGTGGTAGCTCAGCTACCATCCATTTAGCACAGACCATAGCTGTTTATAACCACTTACTCTGCAAATTGTCTATCAACTCACCTAGTGGTAGCTCAGCTACCATCCATTTAGCACAGGCCATAGCGGTTTCACAGTTAGACACCTGCTTCAGAAGCTCCTGTACGTCACTGAGAAGTTCTGTGTTGGCTTCCTTCATTTCCCAGTTCCACTGGGCCTTGTCCACGGCGTTAGTTCCGGGCTGATGACCCGATTTCTTCACCACCCCCACGTGTCTCTGTACCATGTTTCTGATAGTCATCAGGAATAACTGGTCTCGGTCCAGCTTATTAAATGAAAATATTAATTTTATATAAGATACATGTATATGTAGACTGCCTTAGAGAGATGAAATACCATAAATCTGGAAATTTTTACGTTGATTTATTTTTGCGAATTTGGGTCAAAAAGCTGTTGATTTATTTTTACGCTTCAAATTTTTGCGAATTGTCACTGGTGCTAAAATAAAAATCACTGAAGATTTTCATATCAGGTTATGTTTCAAATAATATGCCCAGTTAGAATACCACCAATTTACTCGCAACGTGGCAAGATATTGCAAAATCGCTCTGAAACAATTTTGATAAAAATACTAAAGGATTTGCACTGAAAATAATTTCTAAATCAAGTATAACAAAAATTTTAGAGGTTGTGTATGCCTTTTAACCTATAGTATAATCCAAATGAAGAAAAAATATAACTAATTTTCTCAACGTTTGGTTTTTTTCTCACCTAAAATTTACGCGCCGCGTTTACATTTGGAACTTTCTAGTAAATGCAATGAGTTTGAGTTATCGCCCGTGTTGATAAACAGTTAGATAAAATGACAGTTCTCTCTTTATTGGCAAATAAATTGATTAAAATAATTAACAAGAGGCCCATGGGCCACATCGCTCACCTGAGAAGCTTTGACCATTCCGTTCTTAACCAGATTTCCCTCTTGTAATACATATTGTGACCCCACCCTACCCAACTGATCACAATTTAAACAATATGAAATCTACACTACCATAGGATGCTTTGATTCAACATTGTAAAACTCTGATTCCACACTGTGGCCCCACCCTACCCCTGGGGGGTCATAATTAGAATAATTTAGAATCTACACTATCCCAGGATGCTTCCACATAAGTTTCAGCTTTTCTGGCCACGTAGTTCTTGAGAAAAAGATTTTCAAAGATTTTTCCTATATAATTCTATGTAAAACTTGGATTCCCCATTGTGGCCCTGCCCTAACCCCGGGGGTCATGATTTTTACAATTTAGAATCTACACTGCCCTAGGATGCTTCAACATAAGTTTCAGCTTTTCTGGCTCAGTGCTTCTTGAGTATAAGATTTTCAAAGATTTTTCCTATGTATTTCTATGTAAAACTTGGATTCCCCATTGTGGC
>NW_026925650.1:222500-262318 GCF_032062105.1 Saccostrea cuccullata
TATTTTGTATTACATGTAATTTATGAACATTATGAACGATATTTTTTTGCTTAAAAAAATGTCATAAATGGGTTTCAAATATTTTGTTTTCAAGTACCTTATCTGGATGAAGTTGATTAATCTGAATTTCCAGTCTCTGCATCTCATTCAACAGGAAAGCTAAGGTTTCATAATCATAGGAATCTGTCTGAAGGGTACAAGATGAATGTTTAAAACACTGCACTTTCATGCATCATACCAAAAAGAGTTCAACAAACACCACAGCTAGTGACCAAATTATCATTTTTTAAGTGTCAGGAACAAATACCTTGCTGTACATGGTGACTAGCTTCTTCATCAGATTGTCCTTGGCACTGATCTCTCTGATAGCAATCCTAGCTTTGTCCAGCTTCGATGTTCCGTTCAACAGATCCGGAGATTCTGGTTTGGTGAAGACATGATCTAGGTAGAGCATCAAGGCTTCATCCTCATCCAGACAAAACTCCCTGTCAGTCAGAAATCAGTCACAGTCAAAGCTAGACATTTAATGCAATAGTGTATCTGGTTGAGTTTTTATTTTGAAGTCTTACCGACAGAATTCTTGGATCAGTGACACAGAAGCTGCCTCACTTTGGACAAGTTGTGGCAGCAACTTTCTTTTCTCACTGTCTGGATTTCCAAAAACTTCACTGAAATTTATCTACAAAAGCCAGAGCTTCATCAATTAATCATGCACATACAACCATTTAATATTGCATACTCAGCACAACAAAACATTTGCATACATGCATATGACATCTCACTTTACTTTTTTATCTACTCTGTTCTCAGTACATCTTAGTAGATTATTTGGTGTAGTATTCCTCCTTCTATTCTCACCTTCATTTTGCCCAGTCTGTGCCCCCAGCTGGCATTCTTCTTCAGTTTCTCACACATCTCTATCACTGAGGCCTCTCTATAAAGCTGACCAATGCCTATACCCACATTACCCATAGCCTGAAATATAAAGCTGACCAATGCCTATACCCACATTACCCATAGCCTGAAATATAAAGCTGACCAATGCCTATACCCACATCACCCATAGCCTAAAATAAACATGTTAAATATCACTATTCATCACCCATAGCCTGAAATAAACATGTTCAAATTTACTACTCATAAACCATAGTCTGAGATAAACATATAAAGCTGACCAATGCCTATACCCACATTACCCATAGCCTAAAACCATACATGTTCAATATCACTACATTAACATTACCCATAGCCTTAAATATATATGTTCAAATTTATTACTCATAATCCATAGTCTGAAAATGGTCACATTTATTTTTTCAATTTAATTTCTTAACAAAATTACTAGTATTACAACAAATACTTTTATCATGCAACCTCAACATACCTCAAGTCAATGTTTATTACAATGACTTAAAGTCTAGAATCTCACTATCTTGTCATTATATACACTAAACATGATGACTCTTACCCTGAGTTTCTTATACTTGTGTCCCGAGGCTTTGATCAGACTCATCATCATCTTCAGTCCCTCGTTTTTGGGTCGGTTGATGAGTAGAGACAAGGCCAGTCTGTGGTCCACTTCTTGACAGTTAAACACCTGTAGGTGTATTAAAGGCATGCAATTAGATTAACTCTGTACAAAAGGGGAAAAAAGGCAAAAACTAATGTCTTAGATGTATATGGTAAATAGCCATCTCCTCAAATGTGTACCTTCATGAGAAGAGCTGAGGTGAACTCTCTGATGAGGGGTGAACTTTGCTGCATCAGTTGATTCACTTTATTATTATTATCAGCAGGGTTGCTGGAGTCCTGTGTTTAAATTAACACCACAACATATTCAATACACTCAATATTGACAGCCATTATAACATATATGTAAAATTAAAAAAATTCTGTTATTTTTTTTTTCTTCATCAAATCTAATTCAATGGTAACATTAATTTCATTTTCACTGCATTTTCAAAATGCAACAATAAAATGATTATCCAATTCTAAACACATTTTACAAATTACATGTTGTTCTGTGGGTGACATAATGGTTTCCATGGCAGTGAAGGTCATATGAAGGGCAAACTGTAGAGCCAGCAGGTGATGACTGTTGTCCTTGAGATGTTGAAGGACAGGTAACACGGTCTGTTTCTGGACGGCCAGGTCAGGGCCAGGTTTGTCTTCTGTAAACAATCAAATAAAGATTTAATACTTTTGAGGGGAATGAATTTAAAGCCTACCGATAATATAGTGAATTGCTCAGCAAACTATGAGGAAAATAACTGTGCATATATAAACGGTTTTAAGCCTTTTTTTAAACTTTCTAAAACATTGCTTTTTCCACATTTTAGAAAGTCGCATTGTGTTAAACATAGAATCTTGAATTCATTGATTCATAATTGCTGCTACAAGTATGCTAAGCTTGTTTGCATTTGAAATATAAATAAGATTTCCTCTTGAGAACATTGCCATTCCAATAAAGAGGTGAATAATTTGTGTCCATAGTTTACCAGTTGTGGTTGCTGGCTGTGACATAGCATACTTGGCAACCAGTGGGAGAACAAACTGTGAATTCATCACGAGAGCATCATCCTGAAATGAGTCGTCAATTCTCCAGTCTCTGTCCACTGTCTTGCCCTGAACAACTCCCTCCCAAATCTCATCCTAAAAATAGGAAAAATAGAGATTCAGTTCTTTAAACCTTGTCTCATTCTCCTTGTTTTGTGCAAAAATATAATTGTACAATGTACTGTAAAACAACTTTTATTCACTACTTCATTTTGCAATTTACTGAGTGAACTAGTTCGCGACGATAAAGTTTTGCAATCAAGCCTTTTTCAGATCTGTTGTTAAAAGACATGTAAATTTTCAGGACCAGGACAAACATTTATTATG
Organism: Saccostrea cuccullata; assembly: GCF_032062105.1. Lineage (NCBI taxonomy): Eukaryota > Metazoa > Mollusca > Bivalvia > Ostreida > Ostreidae > Saccostrea > Saccostrea cuccullata. The sequence continues at coordinate 225,384 of NW_026925650.1, forward strand.
ATAAGGCTCTCGTGATCCTTGCAAAAATTTCTGGCACACAAGTGAAAGTTGGTTTACAGTATAATATTTACATTTCCAATGTCTTTGATCAAGATAAAATTAGAAATAATTAATGTACTTAATGTTCTTTATTTCTCCATTAATGTACTAGTTCATCGACAGGCACGGAAAAAAAAAAATCATGTGTGGGGCGAGACAAAAAGAGACAAGAAGCAGGATTGTAGCATGTGGATTGGCAGAATCAATAGCATGTAAATTGCAGGAATAACTTTCAGATTTTTTGATTTCATGATGATGATCAATCCATTGGATTGCTTGATAATTTTATGCATAAACGTCTTCGAATTTATGCAAATTATCACACAAGCCAATCGATTGATCACATTATGAAATCGAAAAATTAGACAGTTATTCCTTTATAAGGCAAATATTTGGTGAGACAGTAAACTCACCTGACAGGTACTGGCTGCCTCACACTGACTGTCTACAGCTTCACAGAGACTGGTCACCCTACAGACAGTAAACTCACCTGACAGGTGCTGGCTGCTTCACATTGACTGTCTACAGCTTCACAGAGACTGGTCACCCTACAGACAGTAAACTCACCTGACAGGTGCTGGCTGCTTCACATTGACTGTCTACAGCTTCACAGAGACTTGTCACTTTACTGAGCGAGATCAGACTTGGTAAGAGACTCGGTGAGCACATGTTCATGGCCTGACACACCAGCTGATGTGTGATCTTAGGTAAGCTCCTCAGGCTCTCTACACCATTCTCTGATCCACTTAACACTTCTTGTAGAACCAAGGCCACGTTGTAGAAAATCTCAGCAGTCTTTTCTGAGGGACCCGAGTCTAGAAGTTTCCTTGATCACAAATAATAACTTCTCAGACAAGAGAGCTCAAATGTTTTACTATTAGTTGCCAAACGTAATATCAGTGTGTTTTCAAAAATTCTAAACTGTTTGTTAATCAGTTACTCAGATTTGAAGAATTTTGATAGAAAATATTGACTTTATTCAAAGCAAGAAGCCCAAGGATAATTGAGAAGAAAGCACAACTAAATTAAGTTCGTAAAATATCAATATTTGACTTTTTCAAAGATTGTGTCAATGTTGTTAAAGGATATAAATCAAGATTTAGTGAATATCCTAACGAGCCTTTCATGTTTTTGAAAATTATCAGACTACTTCTTATTAGTACATACTTGCAGATTCTGAGGACATCTTGAATTTCTCCTTTCTTAGCAGCCTGCATGATCATCTCCCCTTCCATCTCAATATTAGACACCTGCAATATCTCTGCCAGTCTGAAACACACAATTACACAGTATTACACAACTCTACATTTTATAATTCTTGCCCCAAGTACCACTGGGGCTATTAGATTAATTCTCTGAACATTTGTTTCTATCATCTCAATACACACCTGTAGGCCTCAGTCCAAATTCTGCTCTCCTGAAAGAAGTTCATGTATTTTTTCAGAATTTTATAAATGCAGTAAAACTAACACAAATTTAAGAATGCCAGAAAATGATGTTGTGGCTTACTTCATTACCTTTTTGAAGAAGTCCTGCATGTAGGTATGCAGGGTTTTTCGTCTGACGTCTGGTTTAACATACTGGTCCAGTGTCAGATAAATGGAAAATTCTTTCTGAAATACAAACACATAAACAGGAATTGAACATACTGGTATTGTCACACTAAAGTAATTCTGTATTCTACGAGTTTCACATAGTTCATACACCTTTTTAAAATCATAGATGTCATATAAATATTAAGGATTAAAGGAAAGCAACACAGATATACAAATGTAGCTGTATTATGTTTATTAATAAATATTTGCATATCTACTGCTCTCTCCCACTATGAATATGTGGGCATCAACTGCATTCATAGCACTATAGACGCAATTGCTTCTGCTATGACTGCAATTGCTCTATCACATTCGTGTAGAACAAACTCCACTACAGTAGTAGAGCGTGTCGAGAAGTATATATATGAAACTTTTCGTAAAAGGAATAAAAATAAGTTTTTAATAATATTCTTTGAAAAAAAAAAGAAATTCAAAAAAATTAAAATTGCTGATTTATATCTTAAAAAATTTAGTTTTGGTCAATGTTTTTAATTGTATAATAAAACTTTTTAAAATTGTATAAAACTGCCAAATTTTTATTTTTTTGTATCATGTATATTTGAACAAAGAAAGATAACTCTTCACACTTGGGTAATAACATTCAGAAAACTAGTATAACTTGTATATATCTACTTCAAGAATAATTTCAGCTATTAAAAATGAATAGAAAAACTAAAAAAAAAATCATAGAAAAGCATTCTGGAGTAATAATCATTATAAAAGCATTATCATTTTTCATCATAGTGTTAAATCATTGATTTTGTCAGAGGGTTTCAATAACGTTGATCGATGACGTCACGACTGCATCAAAACAAAAATTAAGAGAATGTGTTGACGGCGCTGCTTGTATCCAGATAATTGTGTTTGAGAGGGAAATACTTTATAATTGTTTGTGATTAATTAGATAAAAGGATCATTGATCAGATGTTCTGATTTTAGAGCCGTATGTTTTTCATTACTGAAGACAAGAAGCCGCGTCCTTATGTAAGTCAGGATTTCCTCTGATATTCTTGAATAAATCAAAGAATGCAAATATAAGTAATAAACAACGATTATTCAGTGAACATGGCATTATGAATAGCAATAGCTCTGCTGGCATATTTTCCATGATGCGCTAACGCGCATCATGGAATATGCCAGCAGAGCAATTGCTATTCATAACGCCATGTTCACTGAATAACGTTGTTTATTTCTTAAATACCTTCAATTATAACAAAAATAGAACTACATATTCTATATACGCTAACAAAATGGCAGTGACAAATTGTCAATCTAACTTATAGAATAGATACCTGCATAAACTGCCTATAGCTACTTGACTGAATGTATATAGAAGAAAACATACCAGTAATGCATGGACATTTTTCACATTAAACAGCAAGAAATCCAAATCATCAACTTCAAACTGATCTGAAAAAAAAAAGAACAAATATAATCAATTTTTTTTTTTATGGATTGATTATTTTTTATATTTTGTATTGTGTAGAGAAAAGTGGACATAATGATGTAACCTGGAATTCTGCTGATAATAAATTTGATCAGGTAAATCCCAGCCTCACACAACAGCTGTTTTCTGATGTAGCACACCTGAAATAAAGATTTATATAAAGCTATATTAAACTGAAATTACACATCTAGGGCCAACACACATCTCTGCTTTGAGGAATCCTCATTACAGTTTTCTAGTAATTTAGCCTAATCATTAATCTACATGTATATTTGAATTTTCTTCGTTTTCTCAGATATTAATTGAAAATCTACTAAAATTTCACCATAAATTGTTTTCCATCACAGTTAGAACTTACATTTTTATCAAAGATGACTGGATCCTTGAGGTGAACAATGACGAATCCTATAAGGTGACGACAGCAGGTCAAGGTCAAGTGGGCGGGGCACTGTCTCAGCAGCTCCATACACTCGTATAACTGTCACAAACAAAAGAAAACAAACATATCACACTGATCTCTCATGAAATATTTAAATAAAGAAAAGCCCAAGGGCCTTAATGCTCACCTGAGTACAACAATTTAGAAGATCATAAATATATCCATTATTTCCATTAAAGACAAAATTTGGAAGAGGTACACTCATCAACATAACTATGCAATTAGTTGAAGATTTTCAAAGAACAAACACACTTTTACTGTATTATCAATACCTCTCCCTATCCCCACTCCCAAGAAACACCAGAAACCCTGAGAAACTAGTTGTAAAAATTTCATAAAAGTACCCTTGCTCAACAAAACTGAACTCTTGTTTCTTAACTTTATAACCAGGGGTAGAGAAAAATATTTTGAAAGAAAACTGTGCATTTTTCATTTCATAAGCAATAACTCCCCCCCCCCCCTTTTCATCAGAATCCTTGACCCTGGGTCCATGATTTCCAAATTTTGAAAGAGACATTCTTGCTTATCATAATTCTGCACTTCCTTTGTTCAAATAATAACCAGGAGCAAAGATGATTTTCAAAGAGTATACATTTTTACTATATAATCAATAAAGCCCACCCTTACACCAGAACCCCAAGCCAGGGGCCATGAAAATCACATTTTTGGAAGAGGCAGTCTTGTTCAACATTACTATGTACTTGGTTAGTTCATTCAATACCCAGGAGCAGAGACAAAGGTTTTCAAAGAATTAATGCTTTTTCACTACATGATCAATATATAGAGCTCCACCCTAGCACTAAAACTCCTGACCCTGGGGGCCATGAATTTCACAATTTTGGTAGAAGGCTCAATCATAACTCCAACTTAGTCCTTTAATCTTTATTATAATTGAATATCTTTCCTTATACAGTAATACTATAAATTCAACATAGCTTATGTCTTTGTTGATCTATAGAAGAATCTTTTTTATACAGCCCCCCCCCCCCCCCTTATATATTTCTATGTAAAAGTATGAATCAATTCCTCTTGTGGCATCATGCTTGCTAAAATGCTGTAACTTTGAATTATTATTTGTGGTCCAGCCATTTTAGAAGAGAACATAAGATTACAATAACTGTTTTTAAGATTCAAATTCCATTCTGTCTTACATATTTTTTTTCAAAACTTAACTGCACTTCAAATTCCTTTGGTTGTTAAAGGAAAATAAAAAAAATTTGTTTTTTTTTTCTTAAATCATTTAATATACATATTCATTCAGGACATGAAGTGAAGTGATCTACATAACCCCTACATTTCAAGGCCAGAATTAAAAATATCTTTGTTTCCCCTAACCCGACCCTAAATTCTCAAGTTGGGTCGGTAGGTAGGTATACAATTTTATTTTCTGACAGTAGCTTTGAAAAACATTCTAAAATTTAATGGAAAATTACCTTTATAAATAAGAAAAGTAGAAAAAAAAGCGATTTGTGAACAAAATGCTAAGTATCGTACAAATGCCGTTTAAAAGTAAAATTCATGATTAATTAATTCACAACTGTTATTTAGTTGAACTTGTGAAATATCTCATGCCATTACATTTATATAAATTGAATAAAATAGACAAGATTCTTAAATACGCAAAGACCAGACATACGTCGTATACATTTTCAAACCTTCCATCAACCTTCTGAGCTTATAGACGAACAATGTACTTTTTGAGGGCCATGAGATTTGCAGTGGTTCTGGAGCATTTTACTTTGGAGTTAAGAAATAAAGTGGTTAATTTTAAATCGCAGGTTCAAATCCCAATGAGTAATGTTGAAAACAGTCCTTCAAAGGGGATCATTAAAAGTTATGTCCAGTGTCGCAGAAGATGCTGGCTCAAAAAAGATCCCCCACTGCTTAATGGCAAAAAGTGCTGAGTACATGTACGTCTAAATTTGGAGGAATGGGGAAATGTTTAAATGTCGTCCTAACAAATCTCGAAGGGATTAAAAGTATAGAAACAACCAATCTTCAAGGGTTTTTTTTAAAGAAAAATACACTGGACGTCTCAGGAAGCTGAATCATGATTTCAAAACTATTTGAAAAGAATACGTTAACAATATTCAATTGAACCAAACCGAATCTACAAATGATAAAAATGCTTTGTACAATGTCATAGTCACAAAGTTTAACCCATAAATAAATGCATGAAGAAAGGACATCTGAAGCATATTTATCAGGATGAATATGCAGACATATTTACAACTCCTCCTATGTTTTCACTAGGTGGGCCCTTCATCTATTCATGAGGCGGGCCTTACCATGTATTACGTGCCTTAATTTCAAAGACAGGTTTGTTTGTTTGTTGTTTAACGTCCCTTTCGAAAATTTATTCACTCACATGGAGACGCAAAGACACCTCCGAAACACTTTTAACTAGTCAATTGGTAAATTTTATTATCAAATTGTTTCAAGAGTGAAGAATTCCAATTAGCTACAAGAGGCCCATGGGCCACATCGCTCACCTGAGCACCTTTGGTCGGCCATTGTGGCCCGCCCTACCCCCTGGGGTCATGATTTGAACAAACTTGAATTTACACTACCTGAGGATGCTTCCCTATAAATATGATCAATCATGGCTTGGCTATTCTTGAGAAGAAGATTTTACAAGAATTTTCCTATATATTTCTATGTAAAACTTTAGTCAGCCATTTTGGCCCCGCCCTACCCCCGGGGGTCATGATTTAAACAAACTTGAATCTACACTACCTGAGAATGCTTCCATATAAATATGATCAATTATGGCTTGGCTGTTCATGAGAAGAAGATTTTTAAAGAATTTTCCTGTATATTTCTATGTAAAACTTTGGTCGGCCATTTTGGCCCCGCCCTACCCCCGGGGGTCATGATTTGAACAAACTTGAATCTACACTACCTGAGGATGCTTCCACATAAATATGATCAATTATGGCTTGGCTATTCTTGAGAAGAAGATTTTTAAAGAATTTTCCTATATATTTCTATGTAAAACTTGGGTAGGCCATTGTGGCCCTGCCCTATCCCCGGGGGTTATGATTTGAACAAACTTGAATCTACACTACCTGAGGATGCTTCCATATAAATATGATCAATTATGGCTTGGCTGTTCATGAGAAGAAGATTTTTAAAGAATTTTCCTATATATTTCTATGTAACACTTTGGTCAGCCATTGTGGCCCCGCCCTACCCCTGGGGGTCATGATTTGAACAAACTTGAATCTACACTACCTGAGGATGCTTCTATATAAATATGATCAATTATTGCTAAGCTATTCTTGAGAAGAAGATTTTTAAAGTATTTTCCTATATATTTCTATGTAACACTTTGGTCGGCCATTGTGGCCCCGCCCTACCCCCGGGGGTCATGATTTGAACAAACTTGAATCTACACTACCTGAGGATGCTTCCACATAAATATGATCAATTATGGCTTAGCTATTCTTGAGAAGAAGATTTTTAAAGAATTTTCCTATATATTTCTATGTAAAACTTTGGTCGGCCATTTTGGCCCCGCCCTACCCCCGGGGGTCATGATTTGAACAAACTTGAATCTACACTACCTGAGGATGCATCCATGTAAATATGATCAATCATGGCTAGGCTATTCTTGAGAAGAAGATTTTTAAAGAATTTTCCTATATATTTCTATGTAACACTTTGGTCGGCCATTGTGGCCCCGCCCTACCCCCGGGGGTCATGATTTGAACAAACTTGAATCTACACTACCTGAGGATGCTTCCATATAAATACGATCAATTATTGCTAGGCTGTTCTTCAGAAGAGGATTTTTAAAGAATTTTCCTATATATTTCTATGTAAAACTTTGGTCGGCCATTTTGGCCCCGCCCTACCCCCGGGGGTCATGATTTTAACAAACTTGAATCTACACTACCTGAGGATGCTTCCACATAAATATGATCAATTATGGCTTGGCTATTCTTGAGAAGAAGATTTTTAAAGAATTTTCCTATATATTTCTATGTAAAACTTTGGTCGGCCATTTTGGCCCCGCCCTACCCCCGGGGGTCATGATTTGAAAAAACTTGAATCTACACTACCTGAGGATGTTTCCCCATAAGTTTCATCTTTCCTGGCACAGTGGTTCTTGAGAAGAAGATTTTTAAAGCATACCACCAAATTTCATTAATTCCCAATTATCTCCCCTTCAATGAGGGCGTGGCCCTTCATTTGAACAAACTTGAATCCCCTTCACCCAAGGATGCTTTGTGGCAAGTTTGGTTGAAATTGGCCCAGGGGTTCTTGAGAAGAAGTCGAAAATGTGAAAAGTTTACAGACAGACAGACGGACGGACAGACAGACAGACAGACGCCGGACAAAATGTGATCAGAAAAGCTCACTTGAGCCTTGGGCTCAGGTGAGCTACAAAGCATAAGATTGGGCATCGTCGCAAACCACGGCCAAAATGTACGATCCTCTCCCGAGCTATATGCGGACTCCGGACCGTGGCTTGAGACGTCGCCATTGATTTATGAAGAGCTAATGCCAGGTGTAATCACGTCTGGATGTCATTTTGTTTCCAACAAATGCTTGAACTGCTTGAAAATCACAGTAGAACAATGTCGGCCGTTCTGATAAAAACTGATTTTGAAGAAATTATTTTATAAAACTTGGTTAACAATAAAAAAAAATATTTGAATCAACTTATCTAAAAAATCTTTTCAGTAGGCGCGATTTAATTGAGTCGGTCGCGTTAGGGGAAACAAAGGTATTTTTTATTTTGGCCCAAGCAGTTGTTGATGGCATTTAAATCCCCCTCCAACCAGGAGTAAAAACCTTACATAGACAATACAGTATGTCACGTGATCAGAGTGTATAGAGACTGTACTTGGAGACTGATCAAGGACGGACGCCATTACTGAAGTCAGGTAGGAAAATTATAGTATTTCTCTGCATAACAGTTGAGTCATTGAAAATTCAGTAGTACAGCATTTAACTATGGAACAAAATTTAATTCCCAAAAGATTCAATGAACCTTGTTAATGTAATTTGATGAACATTTACATGTGTATTTACCTACTGCCTCAGTCAAACTGTCTTTCTGGAGTAAAAAAAATAAATGTTGGCCTCAAACTCAGTCAATAGATGTATAATTACTTATGTTGAATTTTTAATGCTTCAGTCAAAAAATATAAAGATGGACCCCCGTACCAGTGCCCAGGACGTGATGCGATGTGACCTGTGTGAGACCGCTGTGGTACAGATGCACTGTGATACATGTCTTGTCAACCTGTGTAAGGCCTGTGTGGGAGAACACTTTTCTGCTGATCTCTTGAACCCTCATAAAATTGTTGACTTCAAGGATAGAAAATCTACTCCCCTCAATCCTAAATGTAAATCTCATCACAAAGAACAGTGTGAAATGTACTGTAAAAAATGTGACATTCCTGTCTGCAGCAGCTGCCTTGAATCTAATCAACATTTAGGTCATGAATTGTCTAAAATCATTCGAGTTCTGGATGAAAAAAAGGAAGTGATTACAAAAGAAATAAATGAATTAAATGATACAATTTATCCCACCTACCAAGACATTGCGTCTGATGTACAAAACAGAATAAGTCAGTTAGAAAAGGAATATGGAGATCTCTCAACAGCCGTAACAAAACACGGAGAGGACTGGCACAGAGAAATTAATAAACTTGTCAGGAAACTTAAAGCTGAAGTTGATGAGATGAAAAACACACAGTTACAAACTCTACAGAAACATCTGGATGAAATAAAAAAGACAATGGCTGATATCAAGGGAGAAATTGATTCAATGGAAACTGCAATAGACACCAATGAATTATCAAAACTATTTAGTGTCACACCCAGTGTACAAAAATACAGAAATCTTCCAGACAAAATCGTATCATCATTACCAAAATTCATTCCAGGAAAAATACAAGGAGAACAACTTGGTAAAATGTTTGGAGTTTTATCACCAAGTTCTTTAACATCAGATAAACATGGCTACAGCATGAAGACATCACAGAAATCACCAGAAGCTGGATCCTCTTCTCTAGTCAAACAACTGCCTGAAGAACCAGAGACTGTCACCACCATAGACAGTGGGTATGAATGCCAATACAATGTGGCCTGTCTGAGTGATGGAGAAATCTGGACAAGTGGAGATTACAACACCATGAAACTCTTCAGCGTCAATCAGGGATCACTACTCAAGACAATCACAACCCAATCAGGGAAAAACCCATCTGACATAGCCATGACAAAAAGAGGAGATCTAGTTTATACTGCATACAATGATGGAACTGTGAACATTGTGAAGAATGAGAAGATAGAGGAGTTGATCAGACTACAGAACTGGAAACCTGAAGGTGTCTGTAGAACCTCCTCTGGTGACCTCCTGGTTATCATGAACAATTATGATGAAAAACAAGCAAAAGTTGTCCGTTACTCTGGCTCAACAAAGAAACAAACCATTCAGTTTGATGATAAAGGTAATCCTCTCTATTCATCTAGTTCTCATTTTACTAGATTCATAACTGAAAACAGGAACCAGGATATCTGTGTATCTGACATTGGAGCTGGAGCAGTAGTGGTGGTCAATCAGGCCGGGAAACTGAGATTCAGGTACACTGGACATACTCCTGCTCCAAAGAACAAACCATTCCATCCACGAGGAATCACCACAGACAGTCAGAGTCACATCCTTACAGCTGATTATAACAATGAATGTGTCCACATCATAGATCAGGATGGACAGTTCCTCCGTTACATAGACTGTGGACTGCGTCAACCCTGGGGACTGTGTACAGATACAAATGACAATCTGTTTGTTGCGCAATTGAGAAATAAACAAGTAAAGAAAATCAAATACAAGCATCTGCAGTGATTTACATCATTGTGTTGTATTCTATACAGTTAGAGGAATGTAATATACATGTAATTGATGTATCAGTATGCTGAACTTTGAAATCTTAAAAATACACATGTACATACTTCAGTCCTATTATTAATGAACCTTTACTCATAAAAAAAATAACGAATTTAAATCAAAAATAACTTAAATTTTGATGTGTTTGATAATGTATGCTTCTGAAAATGGTTTGTTTTGTTCAATATAGGCTGTATTGTAAGAAAATAATAGAGAATATCTCCATACACAAAGCACTAAGAATTGTTTAAAAACTGCCAAAATAATTTAAACCCAGTTTTAAAGAATTTTCTCTTCTAGTTATGCTGCATAATGAATTGGACAATAACATGATTTCCACTGCATTATTTGAAGAAAACTTTTACACAATGGCTACATTTTTTTTAAAGACCTTCACCAAAAAATATTTTCCAGCAATTACATATACAATTATCTAATAGTTTTAGTTTACCTCTAACTTTTTATTTCATTGACTGGACTTTAACAGGGATATCATCAAATGGCATAAACTTTTAATAAAATTTTTTTATCATCTTGTACTTCCACTAAATAGCCAGAGTTTGCTGTTATCTTGCCTTGTTTTTGTAAATTTGATGTCTATACATGAAGAGATAGTAATCTTGCCTTGTTTTTGTGAATGAGATGTCTACACTTGTAGAGAGAGTAATCTTGCCTTGTTTTTGTGAATGAGAGGTCTACACTTGTAGAGATAGTAATCTTGCCTTGTTTTGTGAATGAGGTGTCTACACATGAAGAGATAGTAATCTTGCCTTGTTTTTGTGAATATGATGTCTACACTTGTAGAGATAATAATCTTGCCTTTTTTTGTGAATGAGATGTCTATACTTGTAGAGATAGTAATTTTGCCTTGTTTTTGTGAATGAGATGTCTACACTTGTAGAGATAGTAATCTTGCCTTGTTTTTGTGAATGAGAGGTCTACACTTGTAGAGATAATAATCTTGCCTTTTTTTGTGAATGAGGTGTCTACACATGAAGAGATGGTAATCTTGCCTTGTTTTTGTGAATGACATGTCTACACTTGTAGAGATAGTAATCTTGCCTTATTTTGTGAATGAGGTGTCTACACATGAAGAGATGGTAATCTTGCCTTGTTTTTGTGAATGAGAGGTCTACACTTGTAGAGATAGTAATCTTGCCTTGTTTTGTGAATGAGGTGTCTACACATGAAGAGATAGTAATCTTGCCTTGTTTTTGTGAATGAGGTGTCTACACTTGTAGAGATAGTAATCTTGCCTTATTTTTGTGAATGAGATGTCTACACTTGTAGAGATAGAAATCTTGCCTTATTTTTGTGAATGAGATGTCTACACTTAAGATAGTAATCTTGCCTTGTTTTTGTGAATGAGTTGTCTACAGATGAAAAGATGGTAACCTTGCCTTGTTTTTGTGAATGAGTTGTCTACAGATGAAGAGATGGTAACCTTGCCTTGTTTTTGTGAATGAGAGGTCTACACTTGTAGAGATAGTAATCTTGCTTTGTTTTTGTGAATGAGGTGTTTACACATGAAGAGATAGTAATCTTGCCTTATTTTTGTGAATGAGAGGTCTACACTTGAAGAGATAGTAATCTTGCCTTGTTTTTGTGAATGAGTTGTCTACACTTGTAGAGATAGTAATCTTGCCTTGTTTTTGTGAATGAGATGTCTACACTTGTAGAGATAGTAATCTTGCCTTGTTTTTGTGAATGAGATGTCTATACTTGTAGAGATAGTAATTTTGCCTTGTTTTTGTGAATGAGATGTCTACACTTGTAGAGATAGTAATTTTGCCTTGTTTTTGTGAATGAGATGTCTATACTTGTAGAGATAGTAATCTTGCCTTGTTTTTGTGAATGAGATGTGTACACTGGTAGAGATAGTAATTTTGCCTTGTTTTTGTGAATGAGATGTCTACACTTGTAGAGATAGTAATCTTGCCTTGTTTTTGTGAATGAGAGGTCTATACTTGTAGAGATAGTAATCTTGCCTTGTTTTTGTAAATGAGTTGTCTACAGATGAAGAGATGGTAATCTTGCCTTGTTTTTGTGAATGAGATGTCTACACTTGTAGAGATAGTAATCTTGCCTTGTTTTTGTGAATGAGGTGTCTACACTTGTAGAGATAGTAATCTTGCCTTGTTTTTGTGAATGAGATGTCTACACTTGAAGAGATACTGTAAACATATTACATTTGGCTGTGTATTCTTTTTAGCAACTTTGGTGGAAAGAAACGTCCGCTAATTCAAGTTCAACGCTAAATATCTTGCCAATTTACTGATGTATACGAAAATGAATAAACGCGTTAAATCAAATTTACGCTAACCAATTCAAAATCAATTTCCGCCAAATATCGTACACGCCAAATATAATACATTTACAGTAGTAATCTTACCCTGTTTTTGTGAATGAGATGTTTACATTTGAAGAGATAGTAATCTTACCCTGTTTGTGAAAGAGATGTCTATACTTGAAGAGATAGTAATCCTACCTTGTTTTTGTGAATCAGATGTCGACACTTGAAGAGATAGATTTCCTGTTGGTACTCTGTGTTACCGTACGCCTCCATCACACTCAGGGCGTCCTGTACACAATCGGGCTTGTCTTGGACCAGGATGTACTTTATCAGGTCCTACCAAGAAAAATTTAATAGATTATTATATAGAAACTTAGTTTCGTATGAAGATTTTATATATGTGTGCTGTATGTATGTAAATAATGGTCCTACAAATAGATTAACTTTTAGAAACCTGTAAACAGTTGTCTAGAAATACATTTGGTATAAAGATTTTGTATATAGTTGTGTGTACTCTAATACTGTATGTGTGTGAATAAATAAATAAAACACACCTCATTGGACTGTTTGTCTGGTACCCGGTTTACTCCATACTTCAGAACCAGTTTTCTGACAGTCACCATCTTGTATTGCTCCTGAATCTCTGTCGCTCTGTTCAATAAAGATTTTTATATCAATAACACTTTATTTGAACCATGTATTTTTTCCAACGTTACTGTTGTCCGTAATGGTGTTCATGGAGATTTTAGTCTAAACAAGAGGCCCAAGGGCCTTGAATCGCTCTTCTGATAAATTGTACAATCTATCACTTCTATTAGAAGCCTCCAACTCTATTAGTATCATAAGACCCAAAATGCATCAACTTACAAAGTTTGATAATATTTAGCCAGTTAAGACTGAAGATATTATAATATAATTATCAAATACCATAGGTAGGTCAAAGTGACCTACCTTTTGATTGGAATTTTCTGAGGACTCAAGATACATTAATTGACAAAGACTGATGATTCTAATTAAATAAGTACCTGAGATATTCAAAAGTAGGTCACCATGACCTACTTTTTGGTCAACATTCTCTGAAAACCCAAGATGCATCATCTGACAAAGTTTAACAATTCTAAGCCAATTACTTCCAGAGATAATTAAATATATAGCCATCAAATGTCAAAAGTAGGTCACGGTGACCTACTTTTTGGACGATGTTATCCAAACATCCAAGATGCCTAAACTGAGAAAATTTACTGATTCTAAGCCAATAAGTACCTGAGATATTCAAAAGTAGGTCACCGTGACCTACTACTTGTTGGACATTAAATGAAACCGTAAGATGCCTCAACTGACAAAGTTTGATGATTCCGAGCCAATAAGTACCAGATATAATCAAATATAGCCAAAAAATGTCAAAAGAAGGTCACAGTGACCTACTATTTGGTCGACGTTCTCCGAAAACCCAAGGTGCCTAAACTGACAAAGTTTGATGATTCTAAGCTAATACGTACCTGAGATATTCAAAAGTAGGTCACAGTGACCTACTTTTTGGTCGACTTTCTCCGAAAACCCAAGGTGCCTAAACTGACAAAGTTTGATGATTCTAAGCTAATACGTACCTGAGATATTCAAAAGTAGGTCACTATGACCTACTTTTTGGTCGACATTCTCCATAAACCCAAGATGCATCATCTGACAAAGTTTGATGATTTTAGGTCAATAAGTATCAGAGATACTTAATTATAGCCACAAAATGTCAAAAGTAGGTCACTATGACCTACTTTTTGGTCGTCACTCTCCGAAAACCCAAGATGCATCAACTCACAAAGTTTGATGATTCTAAGCCAATAAGTACCAGAGATACTTAAATAAAGCCATAAAATGTCAAAAGTAGGTCACCATGACCTACTTTTTGGTCATCACTCTCCGAAAACTAAATATGCATCCACTCACAAAGTTTGATGATTCTTAGCCAATAAATGCCTAAGATACTGAAATATAGCCATAAAATGTCGAAAGTAGGTCATCGTGACCTACATTTTGGTTGACATTTTTCAAAGACCCAAGATGCATCTACTGACCAAGTTTGATGATCGTAGGTCTGAAGGTATCTAAATATGCATTTTAAACAATTTGAAAACAAATGTTGGCAAAATTTAAAAAGTAGGTCACAGTGACCTATTTTACTATAAATATGATTTAAGGTCTCTAGATGCATCAAAGTACAAGATTTGATGATTCTTAACCTCCCAGTGTCTGAAATAATGGGATTTAATGTTTTTAAAAGGATAAGTCATAAAGTTCAAAAAGTAGGTCACAGTGACCTACTTTTAAGTTGACATTGTTCAAGGACCCAAGATGCATCAACTGACAAAGTTTGATGATCATAGGCCTTAAAGTGTCCAAAATATGCCTTCAAATCAATTTGAAAACAAATCCAAACAAAATTTAAAAAACAGGTCACCGTGACCTACTTTTGAGTTAACATGATGTGAAGTTGTAAGATGCATCAACTTACAAGATTTGATGATTCTAGTCCTTATAGTAAGAAAAATATACACGTTTTTATTAATTGTAAACTTAGGTCAACTTTGAAGTGACCTTGAGACCACTCCCTTTGCCCAAGGGTCATGCCTTGAACAATTTTTAATCTTCAACATATCCTGATCCTTGTATGTAAGTTTGGTGAAAATCTGCCTGGTGGTTCTGGAGAAGAAGATTTTTTAGCAACCAGTACTTTTGTTTTTGTTTTCCTGATTATCTCCCCTTGTTTTAGGGTCCCAACCCTTATTTTAGTATAAATGGTAGCCCTTGGGCCAAGGATACCCTGTGACAAATTTGGTACTGATTGGCCAAGCTGTTCTTGAGTTATGGCCTATATTCTAAAAAGTTAACGCACACCGCACAAACACCGCCTTCGGCTCAGAAGAGCTGAAAATAAACAAGAGGCCCAGGGGCCACAGGGCTCACCTGAGCACATCAGCTAGGAAAAAACACATATCAGAGCAGAACTGAAGTTAACTTAAGTTGGGGGGGGGGGGGGGGCTTGAATTTTTACCACCAAGGGGATCATAATTTGAACAAACTAGAATCTACATTACCTGAGGATGATTCCATACAAATATAACTAATCCTGGCTTTGAAGTACTTGAAAAGAAGATTTAAAAAGGTTTCCCTATATATTTCTATGTAAAACTTTGGTCGGCCATTTTGGCCACACCCTTACCCCGGGGGTCATGACTTGAACAAACTTGAATCTACACTATCTGAGGATAATTTCACTTGGGTTTCATCTTTCCTGTTTCAATGGTTCTTGAGAAGAAGATTTTTTAAGATTTTTCCTATATGTTCCTATGTAAAACTTTGATCGGCCATTTTGGCCCCGCCCTACCCCCGGGGGTCATGACTTGAACAAACTAGAATCTACACTACCTGAGGATGATTCCACATGAGTTTCATCTTTCCTGGCACAGTGGTTCTTGAGAAGTTGACTCTGTTTAAACTTCTTTCCTATATATTCCTACGTAAAACTTTGATCGGCCATTTTGGCCCCACCCTACCCCTGGGGATCATGACTTGAACAAACTTAAATCTACACTACCTGAGGATGATTCCACATGAGTTTCATCTTTCCTGTCCCAGTGGTTCTTGAGAAGAAGATTTTTTAAGATTTTTCCTATATATTCCTATGTAAAAATTTGATCGGCCATTTTGGCCCCGCCCTACCCCCGGGGGTCATGACTTGAACAAACTTAAATCTACACTACCTGAGGATGAATTCACATGAGTTTCATCTTTCCTGTCCCAGTGGTTCTTGAGAAGAAGATTTTTAAAGATTTTTCCTATATATTCCTATGTAAAACTTTGATCGGCCATTTTTGCCCCGCCCTACCCCCGGGGGTCATGAATTGAACAAACTTGAATCTACACTACCTGAGGATGATTCCACATGAGTTTTATCTTTCCTGGCCCAGTGGTTCTTGAGAAGAAGATTTTTAAAGAATTTTCCTATATATTCCTATGTAAAACTTTGATCGGCCATTTTGGCCCGCCCTACCCCCGGGGGTCATGACTTGAACAAATTTAAATCTACACTACCTGAGGATGATTCCACATGAGTTTCAACTTTCCTGTCCCAGTGGTTCTTGAGAAGAAGATTTGTGAAGAATTTTCCTATATATTCCTATGTAAAACTTTGATCGGCCATTTTGGCCCCGCCCTACCCCCGGGGGTCATGACTTGAACAAACTTGAATCTACACTACCTGAGGATGATTCCACACGAGTTTCATCTTTCCTGGCCCAGTGGTTCTTGAGAAGAAGATTTTTTAAAAATGCCAATAATTTTTCTCTAATTCATGATTATCTCCCCTTGGAAAAGGGTGTGGCCCTTCTTTTGAACAAACTTGAATCCCCTTCACTCAAGGATACTTTGTGCCAAGTTTGGTTGAAATTGGCCCAGTGGTTCTTGAGGAGAAGATGAAAATGTGAAAAGTTTACGCCGACGACAACAGACAACGGACAAATTTTGATCAGAATACCTCACTTGAGCCTTCGGCTCAGGTGAGCTAAAAACCATTGGTCCATGGTTAACTTAATAATGTTTCACAAGGCCAAATAGATACAAAGGAGAATCATGACAATAGTCATGAATATGGAGCACATTTACAGTTTTAATGACAAAACAGACAAGAGAAGTTTGTAAAACACTTATGCCCCCCTCCCCCACAAATTGGTATTTTTTTAAGTCCAAAAGGGCATAACTCTGTCAAAAAAGATGTGATTATACCCATCACATAGGTTGACCTAGATATTCATCTGACTAATTTGTATACTGAATTCCATTTCAATATGTGCAACCTCTCCAAAGAAAATGAACGGAAACTGCAAAAATATGGAATTTTTTAAGTCCAAGGGGCATAACTCTGTCAATTATGGTGCGGTCGTACTCAAAACAGAACTTGACCTAGATATTCATCTGATATACCTGTATACCAAATTTCATTTCAGTATGTACAACGGTTATGAAGAAAATGAATGGAAACTAAATGGACCGACAGACCGACCGACAGACAGCAGCAAAGCAATATACCCTCCCTTCTTCGAAGGGGGGCATAAAAATAGCTGTGATATAAAGTTGATGTACAGTTTATATACTGACTTGGGATGTTCTAGTTCCATGCCCTCCTGTATCAGTTTCTCTATCTGAGCTGACAGAGGAATACGTGCCATCTTCATCGTCTCCAGAATGGCTTCACACTTGGACTGTAACAAAGAAATAAAATGTAGTTTATAAAGCAATAGTACCACTGAATAAAGCCTGGATATAAGACTACAGTTCTGGGGAGCCTTTCTTATCCTTAACCTGGGATCTTTGATACAACCAATGACTGCTATCACTTAGCCTTTCTTGTCCCTACCCTGGGATCTTTGATACAACCAATGACTGCTATCACTTAGCCTTTCTTGTCCCTACCCTGGGATCTTTGATACAACCAATGACTGCTATCACTTAGCCTTTCTTGTCCCTACCCTGGGATCTTTGATACAACCAATGACTGCTATCACTTAGCCTTTCTTGTCCCTACCCTGGGATCTTTGATACAACCAATGACTGCTATCACTTAGCCTTTCTTGTCCCTACCCTGGGATCTTTGATACAACCAATGACTGCTATCACTTAGCCTTTCTTGTCCCTACCCTGGGATCTTTGATACAACCAATGACTGCTATCACTTAGCTGTTCTTGTCCCTACCCTGGGATCTTGAATACAACCAATGACGACTATCACTTAGCCTTTCTTGTCCCTACCCTGGGATCTTTGATACAACCAATGACTGCTATCACTTAGCCTTTCTTGTCCCTACCCTGGGATCTTTGATACAACCAATGACTGCTATCACTTAGCCTTTCTTGTCCCTACCCTGGGATCTTTGATACAACCAATGACTGCTATCACTTAGCCTTTCTTGTCCCTACCCTGGGATCTTTGATACAACCAATGACTGCTATCACTTAGCTGTTCTTGTCCCTACCCTGGGATCTTGAATACAACCAATGACTGCTATCACTTAGCCTTTCTTGTCCCTACCCTGGGATCTTTGATACAACCAATGACTGCTATCACTTAGCTGTTCTTGTCCCTACCCTGGGATCTTGAATACAACCAATGACTGCTATCACTTAGCCTTTCTTGTCCCTACCCTGGGATCTTTGATGCAACCAATGACTGCTATCACTTAGCCTTTCTTGTCCCTACCCTGGGATCTTTGATACAACCAATGACTGCTATCACTTAGCTGTTCTTGTCCCTACCCTGGGATCTTGAATACAACCAATGACTGCTATCACTTAGCCGATTTTGTCCCTACCCTGGGATCTTTGATACAACCAATGACTGCTATCACTTTGGCTTCCCATGGAGCTTCTCCATAGAATGAGGTCAGTCCCATACTTCTTTCCAACAGGTCCTGTAAATACAATTAACATTATTACATTTCCAAAGCGAGTACACAATAAAACATGGTTATTGACATCAAGGATACACTGAATATAATTGTCAATGAAAAAATTAGATATAAATCAATTCAATTTTACATATATGAAGGACGTATTTCTGCAACCATATTTTAATATCAACAAACTTTTACATGTTACATTATTGCTTTCTTTCCATTCTAAAAGGCTGTG
The DNA here is from genome assembly GCF_032062105.1 of Saccostrea cuccullata. Taxonomy (NCBI): domain Eukaryota; kingdom Metazoa; phylum Mollusca; class Bivalvia; order Ostreida; family Ostreidae; genus Saccostrea; species Saccostrea cuccullata. Next base: position 244,776 of record NW_026925650.1, read on the forward strand.
AACTTTTTCTGTATCTGTCTTTTAATGAAGACTGTGTCCTCTCTTTCTATATCTGACCTTTACATATTTAGTGAAGACTGTACACTCTTTCTATATCTGACCTTGACATATTTAGTTGTGATTGTGTCCTCTTCCTATATCTAACCTTGACATATTTAGAGAAGACTTTTGTTTTGGTCTGACCTTGACATTTTTAGTGAAGCCAGTGTCCTCTCTCTCTATATCTGACCTTGACATATTTAGTGAAGACTGTGTCCTCTTTCAGGTGATGCTCCTGCATGTAAGGTCGTATCTGCTGGATCAGGCGGGTCTGAATCATCTCCAAGGCAACCACATTATCCAACATCCTAAAGGTCACTGATTCTGTGGTCTCCTAAACAAAAAATAATCAAATTTATTTATGCAGTACATATCTATCATAATCTTAGGTCATACAGGTGAATACTTACAGCTAAGAACTGAGCAAAGGTCAGATAACACCTGTATTTGTGGTAAAGGTCATAAAGGTGATTACTTACAGCTAGGAACTGAGCAAAGGTCAGATAACATCTGTACTTATGGTAGAGGTCATACAGGTGTTGTAAATTTGTGATCAGTTTCTTCACAGGATCCAACACAGCTGTTATGTTGATCTTGGTCTGATAAAAAAATTAGACAAACATGTTAACCTTACCATATTAAAATCAATTTAAATTACACTTAAAGTTTACTAAGATTGTCCGATTCAAATCCAAATTAAAGAGCACTAATTTAGCTGATGTTATGCTATTTCCTGGAAGCGCTCACTGGAATATGTCTTCAATATAATAATATTTATATCTAAAAAAATGTTTATTCAAAACTATAGAGGTCCTTTTGTTCAGGTAAGATATTGTACATACCTTATTGACGAGGTCTGACTGGTCACATGTATCCTCTGTGTAATGAATCTCCAGAGCCTGACACAGACAGTGGTAGATGGACCGCATGAACTCCAGACCGTTCAGGGGCCAGGCAGTCTGAGAAATAATATACAGGTTATAATCAGTGTAGACAACATACAGTTTATAAATCAGAGTAGACAACATACAGATTAGTCAAAATAGTGAATTTAATTCTTAAGAAATAAAAGAATCATAATTTCTTTTTATACATGTATCTATAAATAATGTTACCTTTTCCATGAGTTCAAGATTTGTGGCTTTTCTGATGACCCAGGAGACTAGGCTTTCCTACGAAATAACATCAGAAAAATAAGTCTAACAACATCAACAAAAGCTTCCAGATAGAGGTTATACAAGAAAACTTACAGCTAAATTCTCTCCTTTGTTTAATAGCTTTTTCTACCTATATGTAAAATATGTCATTGGGTTTCTTAAACTTTCGAAACAAATTAAAACCAGAAGTCTCTGTCGAGACTGTAGCTCTACTGATTTATAATAAAGGAAGAGAAAAGTTGCAGTTGGGACATAAAACTTTACAAAAGCAATAATACATAGTCTACTTGTGTGCCAAGTTATTAAAATTAGACCAAAACTGTAGGAGGAGTAGCATTTTAAACAAGGGCACCGCTAAGCGGAGCATCCCCTCGCGACAGGAACTTTACTGGTAATGGCAATATCTCATAAGCGATAAATTCTCTCGAGGGACGTTAAACATGTTAAGGCCGGTACACACGGTAAGGCTTGCCCTATAAGTCATGAATCTTAAGTTCTAGCCTTACCGTGTGTACACCCTTAATACAAGTTTTTTGGAGCTTACAAGTCTGACTTTAGAATAGAACACTGCTCTATTTCCTAATACAAGACTTCGCTGACATTTAGTTCTTGACCAATAAAAACCATTTACCCAAAGTTCAATTTATTTTTATAAAACCATACACGTTGGTACATTGAAGAAAACACAAAGTATATTCGAGTAAGATAGTGATACTATCTACAAATACTTCAGATAACCTCCTCTTCCTCGTGAAGAAGTGTGGATGCACTGGTCGGTAAAACTATTTCAAAGTCCTAGTTTGTATTTTATTATTCCGTTTCATAATGTGCATTGTTTATGGATCAAATACACATGGAATTTATGTAAATGTTGTTTATAATATTGTAAGTCTTGCCTTAGCCTGTGGACACGGGAGCCGTACGTCCTGCAAAGCGTAAGGTTTTAGACTTGTAAGGCAAGCCTTACCGTGTGTACCGGCCCTTAAAGATTAAGTTAAATGTGTTTTGTTTTATGCCCCTCCCAGGAATTTTTTGCTCATATGAAGGTTTGCCGGTAGAGAGCTGCACATTCTTTCCTATAATAGGAACTGACGACCATTTAGCAGTGAGGAATCTTTTTGTCCCAGCATCTATTGGGACATGGGCCCTGGTTTACACGGTCTCATTCAAACGACCAGTCTCCACGTCCCACAAAGGGATTCAAAACCACAACATTAGGATCAACTGCCTTACTTTTGACAAAATTATTAGTAGACTCGGGAGTTTTTGTTGATCCAGTTTTTACAAAAAGGCAAAGTACATAGCGTCATGGTTCAGGGGAGGGGGGGGGGTGGGGGTGGGGTGGTATAACATGGATACCTAATTTGGGGTAGTAAAGTTTAATATAGGATATTGAATTCTTTCACCGGGGGTTGGGGTGTCTATATTTAACGAAAATCAAATTGCATAGCATTTTAGTGGGAAGGGGGGCATAATAATTATATACATACGTAATTGGGCAGTTTCCTTTATACCTAGCAGCAACATATCACGTATGCTATATGTATAATTCTCAGAAATTTTAATTAGTTACCTACCTAAGTATATCTCACAGTTCCAAGCAATATGCATTTTTTTCTCGTAATGAAAAATAACACAATATGTACATCGAGAGGTTAATTGAACTTGTGGATTGTATTTACAGCTTTTAGGAATAATGTGCACCCCAAACTCCCAGACACCTGTTGGACTTCGATAATGAAACCGTGACGTTCATCAAACTCTTTTAATCTGGTTCCTGCAGACTTGACATGTCTTTTAAACATTAAAACTGGCTTTTAAACTGGTTTCCTATCGGAAATGGTTATTGTCAACTCCTACATAAAATGTCAGGGTTTCGAGACTGTGAAAACGCGATATCTGAAGAAATATTTCATCAATGAACTTGAAAATGAATAGGCTACATCTTTTTACACTGCCACACAAGTATGTAAATGCTGAGATCGGTTAATGCAAAGGTTCTCTGTCAATCTTGCCAACAAATGATTATTGTCAACTCGTACATAAAATATCAGGGTTTCGAAGCAGTAAAAACGCGATATCTGAAGAAATATTTCATCAATGAACTTGAAAATGAATAGGCTTTGTCCTTTTATACTGCCACACAAGTATGTAAACGCTGAGAATGGTTAATGCAAAGGTTTTCTGTCAATCTTGCCCACAAGGTGTAACTAACACACTAACACACAAACACACTAACACACACACATACGCACATTGGCGATGCCATATCCCCTCCGCAACAAGTTGCGCGAGGGGATAAAAATTGTTTACAGATGGACAGGCAGCTAGACAGATGGACGACAGATGCATTACTTTTGCATAAGCTCTTCTGGTCTCTGACCAATAGAGCTAAAAATTGATAACTTTATAGTTGTTAAATAATAAAACTGTTACTTTTTATTTGCAAGAACTTTATTTTGGCATTTTTAGGTGAGGTTGTTCACTGTGAAAATTTGTGAAACTTTTATTCTCGCACTGTATAATTGTATTATAAAGGATTGTTTACATGTATAACGGAAACCACAGCTCACCAAAATTTTATTTCACTAATACCAAATACATGTGGACGTAGTTTACTTGCAAATATAAATATGGTCATCTACAGTATGTGTAAATGGTATGAAAAATAGGCTTCTAACCAGTTTATCTGGGATGAGTCGGATGACATAAGGTATGATGCTGTCCTTCAGAATTCCAAGTATCTCTACAGCTCTCACTTTCTCTGGTATATAGGACAGGAAGGCATCCACAACACCAGGCTTCAGAATTCTCTCCCACTCCGACTACAAAACAACATCTAAATAATTATACTAAGTATCTCTACAGCCCTCTTAGTCCAGTCAATGAACGACAGGGCCCGAAACAAATTGCAAAAGAAGAAATAAATGCATAGAAAGTTTCATTTATGTACTGTTATTAATCTCTAAAAATTCGCCATTGATTAGTTACTGTATAATAATTTTCTGCGAATTATCTAAATATTTGTTAAACAAAATTCATTATAGCGTAATGTGCCCTCCATATGCAATACGGAATATGATGTCATGATAACGACGGAAGAATATCTGCTAATATTATGTAAATATAAATATTCTATCTTAATTCAATAACTTTTTAAAAAGATATTATTCCTATCTACTTTATTTCGACACGCAACTTTTAAAAGTAGTAGAGAAAATTCATTATGTTTCAATGCCTTCACAGCACTGACGCATATCTCCTATAAGGCATCTTACACGTATATTATTAAAAACATAATACTCATATTCAACATATTAATTAGAATTATGGTTTTACAAAGAAAACCAAAGCTTTGGAAGGGTATTTTGCTCATATGTTGCTGATTATTTACGATTTTATCGATGTGTTACCTTGACTCTGTGCAAAATAAAAAAAAAAAAGGTACGACAGCTCAGTACAGTCACATTATCCAGGAGTACCCAAACTCCGTCCAAATAAGCGGAAAACGCCCCGCCTTTCTCTTCACATTATATTTTGATTTCTTTTCTGTTTGTTACACAAACTTAAACATTGTTTTTAGTGATATTAACAAAAAGATACTAAGACTTGGCTTATATAATACCACTTTTAAAATAGAACGTGTATCACGCCAGTGCCATTTCCCCCAACGTACGCTAACTCCGTCACTAGGGTTCTCTTTTCAATCTTTATTTCCCCCCTACGGAGATTTCATGATCATACAAATTCAATTTTACAATACATAAAGAACCTCAAAAAAATAACAGACCCTAACATTTATATACATATCATAGAAATAAAAAGAAATTATTTTAAAAATACAGAAAAAAGAATTTAAAAAATGTACAGATATCTATGCCTTTAGTAGTCATTTTCAACATTTTGAGTGGAATTGCTATGATAGCCAGTAGCACTACACACAAATTTGAACTTGTATGAATAAATTCTTAAAATTTATTTTCTTCTGATGATTAGACGTTGACCAGTTGGAGCCCTCCAATCAACGATACTTATAATAATTCATCACTTAGCTTGGAGAGTTCTATGTACAAATGTACATTAAATTAAAAAATTATCTAACATGGTGTAAAAAAAGCATTTCTGATATGGCTAGTGAATGGACACCATGGAACAGCATGCTGGAATGGATTACTATAATACATCTTGACATAAACTGCAGGTTTGTACCAAAGACGATGGCGAGATAGTTCAGGGCTTGGCGAGAAAGGATTTTACATATGGAACATCATCGAACGAAAAGTTGAATTTCCCAATTTTGATAGTTTCAACACTGTTATAAGGGGTTCTAAACATTCCGAAGTTTGGGTCTGCTTCCATGCAGATTATTTACAAACTGTGAAACAGCGCGTAGTTTCCCGAAAGTGACGGAGTTAAGGTAGTGACGGATTTAGGAAGTTTGACAATAATTGAATCTGAAAGTTAAAAGGCCTATATTGTTAAAAAGTATATAATTGAGGGAGTAACTCCGAGTTATCAAGATTCCAGTTCACCTCGACCAGGACTATTTCCCTCGGCGCTGCGTCTCGGGAAATAGTCCTGGTCTTGGGGAACTGGAATCTTGCTAACTTCCTTAATGATAAATGTATACTAACCTTGGATATCCAATGTTCACCATTAGTTTCTGTCATTGCATTCTGTTCACCCAAATATGAACTTTGTTTTGTGCATTATTTTGCAAGTGTTCAAAGTAAATAGTTGCCTATGCATCCGATAATTCAGATATGAAACAGATTTCGAGTTATGCATAAGATAAAGAATTAAAAGTATAGAAAGTTTTGGTATACGATCTCCAGATTTCACTTCTTTGACTACTTTACTTTGGTTATCATAAAATTTTAAATATTGGCTACATTAAGCGGTTGCATGGACAGGTTCAGCAATTTTTAAAAGGGGGAGGTGCTACAGTGCCCCACTGCTATTGCATAGAATCACACAACAGGCCCTTCAAAGAGGGAAATACCGGTATCCTCTCCTGCATAACCCCTTTCATGACTTTTTATGAAAATGATTTAGAAATGGCATATAGATATAGCTAAAATTTGCCTGAATCTTCCACTTATTTCATGTTACGTGTTGATAGTCGTACCCAGGTTCACGGAGGAAAGCAAAACTGGGAAACTTTATCTTTTAGCGAGCAGAAAAGACAGAGTTTGAATAACATGTACAGTATGCTTATTTTATTCAAAATTTAAGATGTAAAATATCTTTGTTACATAAAAACATCTCTCTCTGTCTTTCTCACTGCAAAAATATGGGGGGATCCAACCATCGGAACCAACAACCCACCCCCACCCCCATCCCTCTGGATCTAACAATGATGTTGCATTATATTTGTAAGGTTATTTTGACTTTTTTGTCCGAGATAACCCGAAGGAAAATATCGATAGAATTCCGCTTTGTCAATATTCAATATTTTTTAAAACCAAAGACATTAGTATGTTTTAATAATTTTATAAAATTATCAAATGTTATTTATAGTATGTTGATTTTCTGAATTTTTAAAAATACTTAGTACACTAGTGAAGAATATTTCTTTTATTATAAAATTTTGCCCCCCCCCCCCCCCTGCAGATGGAAATAATGACTGTTTCTGTATATATCTACTAATTTATAGGTTTATAAAACCCAAACAGATACTAATTTGTAAAATATTGAATTATTTTTTACATTTTCACTCCCAGTACAATTCATTCTTCTGCACTATGTAAAACCTTTAAATTTCGCTGTATTTAGACATCTAGTACCAGGTATATAATGTCATTTACTATTTTATAATTATGATAATTATGCTGGGAGTACTTTTATCTTAAATTGAAAAATCTACAGATTTTAACAGCATCATTCAGCCTATATCTGTATCCTATTTTATTGTGAAAACGGTGCATTTTCAATTGTTGAACTTTAAAAACACGATACTTTGTTTATGGAGTGCAAAAAAGTCATATCAATATTCTAAATTGTCGAGATTTGATTTAAAAAAGTTGTTTTGAATTTACTTAAAGTCTGTAAGCCTGTAAACCTACGTCATGTTTTTTTTTCATCACATTAGATCAGTTTCAAAGAGCACAACTTTTATATATGTCCATCATTTATGTGACAATTTCTCGCGATCGGTGACATCACATGTTATATTTTAAGATCCATAAAAATCACTTTCCCCTTGATATACAAATTGCGACTTTTTTCCCTGCAATAATTACTTAATATATTAAGTAAATATAGTGTTAAACATTCTTTTGCAATTTGTTTTAGGTTTTGCAAATTCTGTCGTTCATTGACTGGACTATCTCTTCCTCTGGTATAAAGAATTGTGAGTCCCACACTACGATTTCCCCTATTTATCTAATGCTGGACCAAGATGGTTAGTCCAATACTATGATTCTAGTGCTGGGTATCCTGGCTGAAAAAATCGTATTGCAATACATTGCAATATTATATTTTGTATTGCAATATATCACAATATAAAATTTTTAATACATTTTGCTTTTCATCAATGTTTAACGAAAACACTTAAATTACATGTATCTCGAGTTGATATAGCAACTTCCTGATTGCGTTGTGTGTACGCAAGTGGCAAGCTATGTTTTTTGTGGCACAACTTTAAGAATTAAGTTGTAATTTTCAGATTCAGCTTTAACATGAAGGGCTTTCATGTAACAGTTATCATCTTTTCGTTTCTGACAGACATGTCTCTGGTTTCCGATTAAACTTCACATTACTTGCTGCCATATTTTACCTTGAAAAGGGCAAATAACTCTTTTTGTAACAATTTATAGCATATCGAACCTGAACCGGTATTCACAGAATAAATACCGCGATACGTATTGTGAAGAACGAAATCAGGATACACCGGTTAATCGGTAATATCGCACAGCACTGAAAGATTCCCCTAATTAACCTGATGCTGGACCCAGATGGTGAGTCCCACACTAAGATTCCCCTAATTTACCTGATGCTGGACCCAGTTGGTGAGTCCAACACTAAGATTCCCTATTATTTACCTGATGTTGGACCCAGATGGTGAGTTCCATACTAAGATTCCCCTAATTTACCTGATGCTGGACCCAGATGGTGAGTCCCACACTAAGATTTCCCTAATTTACCTGATGCTGGACCCAGATGGTGGGTCCCACACTAAGATTTCCCTAATTTACCTGATGCTGGACCCAGATGGTGAGTCCCACTCTAAGGTTCCCCTAATTTACCTGATGCTGGACCCAGATGGTGAGTCCCACACTAAGGTTTCCCTAATTTACCTGATGCTGGACCCAGATGGTGAGTCCAACACTAAGATTCCCCTAATTTACCTGATGTTGGACCCAGATGGTGAGTTCCACACTAAGATTCCCCTAATTTCCCTGATGCTGGACCCAGATGGTGAGTCCCACACTAAGATTTCCCTAATTTACCTGATGCTGGACCCAGATGGTGGGTCCCACACTAAGATTTCCCTAATTTACCTGATGCTGGACCCAGATGGTGAGTCTCACACTAAGATTCCCCTAATTTACCTGATGCTGGACCCAGATGGTGAGTTCCACACTAAGATTCCCCTAATCTACCTGATGCTGGACCCAGATGGTGAGTCCTACTTTTAGATTTCCCTAATCTACCTGATGCTGGACCCAGATGGTGAGTCCCACACTAAGATTCCCCTAATTTACCTGATGCTGGACCCAGATGGTGAGTCCCACACTAAGATTCCCCTAATTTACCTGATGCTGGACCCAGATGGTGAGTCCCACACTAAGATTCCCCATCCTCATGTTGTGTTGGGCCTCCTCTAGTAGATCAGCCTTTCTGAAATGGTCCCAGTTGTCAGCACTAAAAAACAAATAAAATCTCTACATCAGTATGTCCTGTTCTTTTTTAGTACAGTGTACCTTTAATTATTAAATCTCAGGTTCATTTTTTTTTTTCATGATTTGATATGAACATATTTTATAATGTAAGAATTACATAAATGGATTGGGCAGCAGGCATAGCCTATTTTAGCCTTCTCCTTTTATTTCATGACTTTATTTTCCTTTCGTACCTGTACTGATTAGAGCTGTATGCCATACGATAGGTGTTCAATCTTCTGGAGATTTCATTTAACTGAAGCCAAAAAAAATATTGCATTCAAAATTCTTTCTCTGCTAATGGTGCCTTTTACACCATTTATATGATACCCTTTTTAAACCATTTAAACATCTCATTTTAAAACAGTTCTCCATAATTACCTTGGTGATTAAACTGTGCTGCTTTTTCTTGCCTTTGGAATCTAATTTCTGCTCTGGAAATTCCATCAACTATGAAAATCAAAAAATATCTCAACAATTATTCAAACATCTTTAACCATAATTTCACCATTATTTTTTTTTTCTCTCCAGTTTGCAATGTGTAATTTCTACGATTGTAAAACTGTTGTTAGAACATTATAAATCAAAGTTAAAGAGAAACTTAACACATAATTTCTTTGCTTCCCCTCCCTAATTTATTTTTATTTATTATTTTTTTTTTTTTTGGGGGGGGGGGGGGGGGGGGGGGGAGGGGGAGGGTGATGGACATGCATTTGTTGGGTGGATGTTTTAAAGACAGTCACCATTTTCCTGCAGTGCTCCAACATCTGTTGTGTGAGGACCAGTGAAGGGAGGGCTGAGTTCATACAGTTCTCTATCAGCTCTAGATCATCCTGAAACATTCAAACACACAGTATAACTTCATGACAGAGCTGTAAAGACTGGAAAAAATACTGTACTATTCACTTTACTTCCCTTCTATACAATTATGAACATTTCATAAACATTCAGGGCTCTCACACCACTTTTTGGGACTGGGGCCGGGGCCGTTCAAATTGGGAAAATTATTGTCATTTTCGGAAAAGTTGGATAACCAAAATTCTTTATAAAAAATCCTCAAATTTTGCTTTTCTAGCTTTTTGTCATCAATTTAACTCTGGTTTTGAATAAACAGTTAAACAAAACAAACATGGGTACGTAGACTATTAATGAAAGTACATTAGCTTTGTCATTACTATCTCTGAGTTTTGATATTGCGGTTATCTGTCTTTCTGAGTGACAGTCGCTAGTCACATAGTCCCGAATTTCCTCGATCACATGGACAATTTTGCTTACCAATACAGCGCGAAACTGAACATGCCGAAGCGTGGGTATGTTTCTAGGTGCATCATACTAATATTTAAATGAAATGTCTATTTTTGAAACCAAAATGACAAGATACTCTGCACTCTTAGTTAGTACACATTTTGTAAAAACAATAAACTGGTTCCCCGAACCAGTTTACGAATGCATTTGGCGCGAACTAATAAAATAGTCATACAGTTTCACTTTCATTTGCAAGTGTGTTTTGTTTGGGTTTTTTTTTTTGCGATTAAGTTTCATGGACTTTATTTTCTAATTTATATTTTGCTATAGAAATTGGGAAATTTACACCTTTCTTTTGGGGAAAAAGTACATTTTTTGCATTGGGAACGGGGCCGAATATCGGCCCCAGATTTAGAGAATCGAGAGCCCTGATTACATAGTACATGAGACCCAGAAAAAATTTACAAGCAAAATTTAAAGATCAAGTTCTACTAAACCATTTTAAAACTTGATCTGTTTTGATTTGTGCCATTCATTACAAAGCAGCATTATTTAGAATCAAATAGAGAGTATTAAGAAGATAAAAGTCTGAGACAGCACTTAGTTTACTTTTACAGATAGGCATAATGTGATGCATGAAGAGAGAGACACTCGTAATGTACAAAGCTAGAGGCACCAGTCACATTGTACGTACATGTGACTCTATAAATCAGAAATGAACAAACAATATATTGAATTACAGAATATAAACGTATCTTAGAATACTAACCTTGACAAACTGTAGACATTCCCAGAGTTGTTGTATAAGGTCATTAGTGGTCTCTTCTGTATATTTCTTCATATTCCAGGGAGATAACTGCTCCAGCAGATAATTCACTTTTACTTTGTATACGTGCTACAATAACAAAGGAGGAATGTCACGTGATATACGTGCTACAATAACAAGGGAGGCAATGTCACATTATATTATTACTTATAAGAGTTTTGTATCTTTTGTATGATATCATAGGCAGTCTTACACTTACATCAATTTCTAAATGATACATCTTGGCAAACAGCACTGCTTCTTCAAATTTCTTTTTAGAGAGGATACGATATAGTCTGAAGGAAAAAAATTCCATGATAAATAACTACATGTAACATCAACAAATCTGTGAAGGTCCAAACAAAAATCTCCAAAGTGCATGTAGCTATCATATAGAGGCAGTACAAGCAGATTAGTCAATACTGAAGAACTAATATTATGGAAAGAACAAAGTACGGTATTCGCTGTAATTCGCCGAAAATAATACGACAATTTAATCATCTTTGTATCATTTTTTGATGTTATGCATTGAAGTAAGGAATATGCGAAGTAAATTCCACAGGTACAGAAATGACGTAATGTTTAACTATGACGTCACTGATACGCGCTAAACATCGAATGGTCGTGCAAAATCGTTAAATTATGCTGAAAAATGAGTAATCTTTGCAGAAATTAGACCCTTTCACATGCAACAACCACTTTTGTATTCCGCATATAAGTTCATCATTACATATCTTAGGTACACTATTAAAATAGTGTTGGTTGTCATCTGTGATCAATATGAATTTTACAAAAGTTTGCATACGGATGAAAATATTCTACCGACGCAATGTTCCTGATTCGATGCCAATGACGCTTAATTTACACAGAATGAGATTTTTTATTTCAAGTCCCATCACTGGACACAGTAAACTATATAAATACCTATAAATATAAATAAAATATTTTGAAAACAAAGAATAAATTGTAGTTAAAGATGCCGATTGTGCTTATGCTGTATGTATATCGTACGCACTTGTAAGTTCGTATACTAGTGTCCGCCGGCTGTACATGTATTATTGAAAAACAGTACTAAAATATCCTATAGGCCTCAATTAAAGCTACTAAAGAGCACAATAATTTTTTTTTAATTTAATTATTACAAGAGTAATTAAAAAAATCTGTTATACATGTACCTCAGTAATTCAGTATCATATTTTCTTTTACGAGTCTTCCTCAATGTATGTAGTCTTACTAATCATAGTGTGACCTCCGAACAATCATACGACAACCATAAAAAATACAATTTAGAATGTAAAAATAAATATTATTTACATGATGTAAATCTTGTGTAGTTGATATCAGTTGGAAAACAAGATGTGTTTGTGAAACACTATGCGCCCGGCGGCAACAAAGTTCAAAAAATCTATTTTTAGCATATTGGTCACAGTCAAGGTCACAAGGTCATTGACCTTGGTGTCATTTGAAGGAACTTAATCGGTGGAGTATGCATACCAAATATGAAGTCTCTATCTCCTTTGGTTCAAAAGTTATGGCAAAAAGTGTTAAAAGCTATTTTTAGCATACAGGTCACAGTCAAGGTCTTAAGATCATTGACCTTGTCGTCGTTTGAAAGGACTTTATTAGTGGAGTAAGTATACCGAATATGAAGTCCCTATCTCCTATGGTTCAAAAGTTATGACAAACAGTGGAAAAAACTATTTTTAGCATATAGGTCACAGTCAAGGTCACAAGGTCATTGACCTTGATGTCATTTGAAAGGACTTTATTAGTGGAGTAAGCAAACCAAATATGAAGTCTCTATCTCTTATGGTTCAAAAGTTATGGCGAAGGTTAAAGTTGACAACAGACAGAAAGACAAACAGGCAAACAGATAAACAGACAAACAGACAGGACAAAAACAATATACGCCCAGGATCTATCGATCCGGGCGCATAAAAATCAATCCAAGTAAAAATGTTCCCAAAAACTAGATAGTAGGCCTACATATGCACATTAATAGTCCGAAATAGCTGCAGCGCATACAAACTCAAATGTTTATCTATTGAATTTTTTTGCAAATATTTCGTGCAGAATCGTCCACAGTCTTAAATTACATGTTTGTAACACAAATATATACCGGTATTTAGAAACCAGTGGTATATCAGGAAAGGGTGGTGCTTATTTGGTTAATAAAAAAAGAAGACTTACAATGTATATATGTGCATGTTCATGGAATTCTGAAATTTATCTGACAATGGTCAGCGACATTCAGCAGCTTTAGACTTGTGATCAAGCTAAGCCCCCCCCCCCCCTGCCCCCTTCATCCATGGATTTTCAGACTTTTAAAAGATTAACAGTAGAGAGTCAAACAGATGAGACAGAACCCACGTGATTCCTTGTTATGAAGGAAAGCAGATCGTCTTTAAAAGTTGTCAGCAATGAAATAAGTGTTTGGACACCTATGCTGTTTAGTTTTTCCCTGTGAAAAAAAATCTGAGTGCATGTGCTGTAAAAGTACTGTCATATTCGTAAACAGTACGTCTTTTATATACACAGATACATGTAAATGCATTTCGCACGACGTAAATCCAGGTATATTGGTAATTCCTATTGCATAGACAATACAGTTTGTAATTTGTGATCATGAAGTTCATGTAGAAAAACTAGCATCTATTTTTTTTTTTCATATTTTGCACTAATTTTTATATTGCGACCATATTAATACATGTTTATGTAGATAAAATACCACCACTCCATACAAGTAATATTATGCATTAAATTTTGTACTATAGAAAACAGAAACCGTACGGCGTATATTGGGAAATACAAGAAATTACATATGTACAATAAGAAAAGCCAATCTACAACTGCTAAAGAAAACGCTAGCGACTCTTTCAAAATAAAAAAAAATCAAGGTAGGCAAGTAGCAACAGGGGGAAGGGGTACTTTTTTCCAAACATTTTACTATTAGAAATGTTCATTGAAAGGCCGGTTGCCCCCACCCCCCTCCCCAACTTTTTGTTACAGTACAGTGAAATAAGGGTAAAGTACATGTAGTATATTATGCATGAAAAAAAAAAGTACTGAAAGAAGTTGGCCTCTACACCCCCCTTCCCGAAATTTGACTTCTGAGTGTGGACAATTTCCCCCCATTTTGGGTTTTTAAAAATTTTTTTTATCATTATTTTTTTTCTTGTCATCTTTTTTCCGGTAAGTTAATTTTTTTTCTCTTTGGTAGCCCCCCCCCCCCCCCCCCCCCCCTCATCACGCTCAAAAATGATGCTACGTCACTGCAACGCTCTCAGAAAAGAGAATATCTATTTATGGGGGAGGGGGTTGTCATGGGCCAACTAATGAAAGACCCGTGTTTCCCGGGTACTAATATATGGGGATTGCAAGTTGTTGGTGTTTCTTGTTTTTGGTTTTGTTTACTTTATTAACATTAATTCCTGTGGAAAATGATTAAAATAACTTAATTTTCATGGAACAATACATTGATTTTACATCTTCGTATATCCTTAAAATACAGGAAATACCTGTCTGTATTTTACTGTGAATTAGCCCATTAGATTCTTTTTGTTTATTGAGAATCACATATAACAAATTCAATTGTCAGAAAAGTAAAGACACAAGGAAGCTATGATTTTTTAAAATTCTTTAATAGCCTCAATTCTCTACCAAGCAAGGAAATTTTGCGAGAAATGAAAAGATGGAAAGTGATACTAATAACTTAAACATTTTGATCCTGATAAGAATAGGCAAAAACGTGAAATAAAAACATCTGGAATTTGGAATAAATATATGTCATCGGCTGCTAGAAGGTGAGGATTCTGAAAAATAATCCACCAGCGATTATACTTATCCGACATAATTGTCAACATGTATTGAATATGTAGACATATATAAAAATGACTCTTGTACGTATGTAAGTATTTATACGGACTTAAATAAAAATGTAGAAAGCCTTTCAAGTGAGAAACGAGTAGAGTAATCAATTGAATACTAAAACAATTATAATTTCCGAAAAGGTTTTTAAAACTTTTTAACCGAATTGAAAGAATGCCTGTTATGTTATTCAGTCTGAACTGAAAGTCCGATTTATTAACCCCCCCCCCCCCCCCCAAAAAAAAACACTTTTGAATCAAAACATTTTCTGACTATTCATTTCCAGTCTTATCAAATATTATTATGTCTGATCAAAACAAAAATGTTTGTGTAAGGCATATATATATGATAAGAATTCATTAAAGTCAAATGGGGGAGATGGGTTGGGGTGGGTTACATTTAAATTTTCAGTATTCCTCTGTCATAAAGCAGGATATAAATGAATATATCTCAGAAAACAATCGGTTTTCATGTACCCATTATCGGATTTTAAAAAGTTAACTGTGCTTATATATTTTTTTAAATTGGGATCAAAATCCCTCGCATTCCTATATATATGATTTAGGGCGTGCTTGAGTGGTAGCTTGAATTTTCGGAATTGGCAGAATTACAATCTCGTTCGCCGGAATTCTATTCAGGCGCAGTTCTATCAATCCCATGTTGAGAGGTGGTGTGAAAGGAATTAAAGATGGCGACTACTGTGTATATTCGTCGAGAGTGCTGATTAAAACATGTATGAAGCTTTTCCCTGTATTTGGACCCTAATACAGTCCTATAGACCTATTTGCAAATAAAAAGTTAATATTGTTCTCATGATATCATTTAAATCATGTTAATTAAGTTCACCTAAGAGCTGCACACAACAACCATCATGATATTTTGTGTCTTACAATTAATCATTACATGTAAAAAATGAAATTCTTCATTTGTCGAGCTGCAGTAAGTAATAATGATAATAAATAAATTTAAAATAAAAGCAAATACTAAACAACAATGATGTATTAATAAATCAATAACTTAATTTCTTAATTTTATATTTAGTATAAACTGTGACCTAGCGAGTAAGTTAGGATTTTCAGATAACGCTTACTACACGTTAAACGTACATGTATATATGACGTCGCGTCAAAATTCTTCGCAAAATCTCGACATTCTGTTTTAAAAGGTACAGTATTGAGCGTTATTTTTCCAATGCGTACTTATGAGTCAGGTATATAAATTATATATCATTTAATTCTAAAAATTCTAAGCTATTTAAAATGTTTTAAACGGAGCAGGTCTGACAGCTGGCATTTTTTGGCCAATACCGTACTTTGTTCTTTATAACAAAGCTCTATTTAATTTGTATCTTTAAAAAATTGTCCACATTAGCTATAGTTACCTGGTTTCTGGATTGGTCTCAGTTAGACAGCGAAATCTTACTGTTGACACCAGATTGGGACATCTAAACACAGATTGCAATTAACATTAATTATTAATGAAATCCTCTGAATCTCATATTTCTATTGAAATGGATAAATCTATGAAAACGATAAAATGCATAAACACTTACTCTACATCAGGGCAACACTCGACAACAAATAAATATTCCTGAAAGAAAATACATGCAATATTTATTATTGAGATGTGTACCCAATATTTATTTCAAAGTTACCTTACCAAGCAGTATAATAACTAAGCATTTAAATAATCAAAGTACTCAGAGGTACAGAGAGCCGGTCTCATTTACAGAGTAGAATGAATTTCTTAAACGAATCACGTTTATATTCTGATGAAAAAATTATTTTAAAACTATCAATATAAATGATAAGACACTAACAGTGAGTTTTTCAATCCTAATACTACGGTCCGATTTTGTCAGAATCAGAATTAATCTGGTACCGCAGCTGAATGTAAACAAACAGGCCAGGCTGGTTCCCTCTCCTGCTTTACCTCGTATGCGTAGAGAACTACAATAACACTGATTATCAAAAATTCTTACGCTAATGAACTATGTTCCTTGACTTCGGACTGCAGTTTTCAAAGTCATTACTACTAATGTTTATTTACATGTATATATATAAAACTTCGTTTTATTTTTGTTGCTTTATTAAGCGTTTGTATTATCTCAAAAGCGGTTGAGAGTATAGAACTATATTTTTGCACATAACTTTAAAATGGCGACTATGGGGTCAACATCCTGCCTTAAACAGGATCACATAAGCCGGCAATTGCTCTTTGAGCAATAAGCCTGGCTAAAAACTTTATAAACCAAGCATTTGTACACATTTTTGTTCCCTTTTGTCATAGCCAATTTACCATACTTATACGCAAAATTTAAAGAGACAAAATATCAAAGAACAGCTATGTATTAAATTCACCTGTGAAGATCTGATACATGATAAGCTGCTTACCAATGAAGATATGATACAAAGTAAACTTACCTGAGAAGACCTGATACATAATACATGTGAAGATCTGACACATTCTAAGCTTACCTGTGAAGATCTGATACATAATAAACTAGGGCTGGGTATTGGCCAGATATTTTGAATTGCGATATTTTTG